>NW_007731244.1:107548-123030 GCF_000696425.1 Galeopterus variegatus | reverse complement strand
AGTTGCAAAATAGTAGAAAGCCCCTATATATCCTTCACTCAGCCTTCCATATGTACATAACCATAGTACAATTATGAAAACTAGGATATTAATATTGATGAATTATTATTAACTGAACTTCAGATTTTATTCAAATTTCACCAGTTTTTCCTTTAATGCTCTTTTTTTCCCCCTAGGAACCCATCCAGGACTCCACATTTAGTTGTCGTATCTAGTTAGTCTCCTCCAATCTGTTCTCAGTCTTTGTCTTTTATGACCTTGACATTTTTTAAATTAATTTATTTTTAATTTAAACATAATAATCGTACATATTTATGGGGTACATATGATATTTTGATACATGTATACAGTGTGTAATGATAAAATGAGGGTAATTGAGATATCCATCACCTCAAACATTTATCATTTGCATTGGGAACATTCCAAATCTTCTCTTCTAGCTATTTTGAAGTATACAATAAATTATTGTTCACTATAGACAGTCTACTGTGATCAGACACTAGAATTTATTAATCATATCTAACTGTATTTTTGTACCCACTAACCCCTCCCCCCCTGCCCTTCCCAGCATCTGGTAACCATTATTCTATTCTCTACTTCTATGACATCAATGAACTTGATATTTTTGAAGAGTACTGGCCAGTTGTTTTGTACAATATTTCTCAGTTTAGTTTTGTCTGATGTTTTCACACCATTTGATTGAAGTTATACATTTTTGCCATGTACTCAAAGGGAGTACATGACGTCAATGTGTCTTATTACTGGTGATGTTAACCTTGATTACTTGGTCAAGGCAGCATTTCTAGTGTAAAGTTACCATTTCCTCTTTCATGGTTATTAAATACCTTGGCGGAGATACTTTGAGACTATTCAAATATTCTCTTTCTCCTCAAACTTTCACTCATTAATTTTAACAGATATCAGTGGTGTCTTAGTTTTCTGTCACTTATAACAGAATACCTAAAACTGGGTGATTTATAAGGAAACAAAATTTATTTCTTACAATCTTGGAGGCTGGGAAGTCCAAGGTCAAGGGGGCATGTCTGGTGAGGGTCTTCTTACTGGTGGAAACTCTCTGCAGAGTCCCAAGGTGGCACAGGGCATCAAACAGCAAGTGAGCAAGAGTGTGCTCATGTGTGAGCTCAGGAATCCCTTCTTCTTATAAAGCCATCCATTCCACTCCCCTGATAATCCATTAATGCATTAATCCATGAATGGATTAACTCATTCGTGAGGACAGATCCTTCATGGTCCAATCACATCCCAAAGGCCCCACACCTCGACACATCAGGGATTAAGCTTCAATATGAGTTTTGAAGGGGACATTCAAACCATAGGTGGATATTACTTGCAACAATTATTGCTGTGATGCTCTAATAGCAATTTTTTATTTAATTAGATTCTTCTGTAAGAAAGAGTTTTTTCTTCTCCACCATTTATTTATTTATTCGATGATTTATTTATATCAGTAAGAACTAATGGATATTTATTTTATTCTATGATTACTGCCCAACACTATTGTTATTTAGTTACTCAAATTGTTTGGGCTTTGGCCACTGGGAGCTCTTTCTGGTTGACACCTGTGTCCTTTTTGACTTGTTTCTATCTCCCACCCTCTTTTTTCATATTATTTTCATTAATAGACTCTTTATTCTTGCAATAATTTCAGATTTACAGAAAAATCGCAAGGATAGTACACAGAGTTCCTGTGTACTCTTCATCCAGTTTCCCCTAATGCTAACATCTTATATAACCATGACACGTTTGTCAAAACTAAGAAACCAACATTGGTACACTACCATTAACTAAACTCCAGACTTTATTTGAATGTTCCGTTTTTCCACTAAGGTCTTTTTTCCATTCCAGGATCAAATCCAGGATACTATGTTGCATTTAGGCTGCCATCCTTTTTAAAGCACTGCATTACTTACCACAGGATGCTCCTGTCTCATGTTGTATTTTCCCTGCCTAGCCCTGGAATCAACCACTTCTCTAAGAAGCCCCACCCAGGGAGTTTTGAAAAATCTCAATGCCCAGGCAGCACTCTAAATTAATTCAGAATCTCTGGCTGTGAAGTCCCAGCATTTATGTTTTTAAAAGCTCTCCGGATGATTCCAATGTGCACTTGAGACTGGGTACCACTGATGTAGACCTTCTAGTGACTAAGGAATAGTTAAAACTATGTTAAATCCCCAAATGCCAAAGACTTCGGTATATTTCCCACCAGGGTCTTATGTTCCCTGAAGAAAAGGGACTCTGTTTTGTTCATCTCTCTAATCAGCACCCAGCCCTAAACCTGGCACATTAAAAGGTGCTCAGAGGTGCTAAACAAACACAGATTGGCAAGCGAAGCAAGTCTTGGCTCCCTTAGGGAAATCAGGCTAGGCCTGAATTCTTTTTTCTTAATTCCCCATCCATCTTAAATTAGACCTTTTTGCTGCTCTAAGGTTTATGCTGAGTGCCTATTTCCTAACATCTTGAATCTGTGCAAGGGAAGCTCCATGAAGGCTGCCCACAACAATGCTCTTTGGCAAACTTACCTCTTCCCTAGAAGAACCCCCCACTGAGTCTGATGTCAACTCCCCTCATTTGGGTCTTCTTTCCATCACCTTTACATCCAACAGTTTTTAAGGCAAATGCATCAGAAAAGGTAGCCCCATCTTCTTTACTTCCTTTACTTTGACCCTCCTCTCTTTTTTTGTCCTGTTTCAATGTCTCAGCTTCTTCTGCAGGGTACAAAGGGCACAGGCTCTGGAGCCGGCCAAACCAGAGTCAAATCCCAATGACAACACTTACTAGACATAAATACTTGGAAAATAACTGAACCTCTCTGAGTTGCTGTTTCCTAATGTGTAAAACAGGGATAATAACACCTATCTTGCAGAATTGATGTAAGATATCAAGAGAACATTTTCTCTAACCTAGAGCACAGTGCGTGCTCAGAAATTGCAGTTGTGACGGTCATCATTGTTATTGCTGTTATTATTGGGAGTGGGAATCAGCTTCTGGAATCATGCACTATTATTTGGAAGGGACAGGGAAAGGCAAATGATTTCTTTTTTTTTTTTTTTGTCTTTTGCCTTTTTCCGTGTCCGGCAACGGATCGCAACCCTCAGTGTTGCCCCCATACCGGATCGGGAACCGGCAACGGGACCGCAACCCTCGGCGTTGCTCCCGCGCCTCGCTCAACCAGTGAGCGGGAACTGGTCTGTATGTGGGATCCGAACCCTCGGGCGGGAGCGCCGCCACGCTTCCCAAGCGGCGCACTATCCAGTGCGCCACCGGGCCGGCCCAGGGCAAATGATTTCTATGAAAGAGAGCAACAACTCTTCCCATCTGTCCAGTGATCTAGTAATGAATAGAAGTTCATTTATAAACTGCAGAACTCATCGCAGTTACCTACACAATCCAGAGGAAATGGTCAAAACTGCATAAAGGCCACCACAACTAAAGCAATTATCTGCTGACACCACCATCTGTTTGCATAACCAACAGACGATAATAACTAACATTTGGGGGTGGGGGATATATTGAAGTCTTCAAAGTGATTTTGTTTGCATCGTCTTATTTAACCCCTCACAACGTCAGGGTTGCTATTATGACCGTTTCGCAGATGAGAAAACTGAAGTTGTATGATCTAGTCTTAAGAAAAGATTCAAAAGACTGAACTCATTGAAGAAAATGTCAAATTAAAAATGCTAGCCTTTCCTCTTCTCTTTCGGCCTCCCACTTTCTCCCTTTGGCTGAATGGAGAAGTGTTTCCCTGGCAACTTTTTTCCCCAACCACTAAACAGTCAACCAACAAACTAACCAAACAACCAGCATCCTTAGCCTGTGCTAGGGGCTATGGGTACTCCCCCAGGAAAGAGAAGTAACCCACTGAAACTAGAGTCCATGGGGTCAAGGGGCAAAGGACAGAGAGGTCTGGGGAGGATATGTAGGAGAAAGGAGACATCTGGAATAAAGAGGGGAGCATGGGCTTGGGATGGGAAAGAAACTGGAGATGGTGCTTCTGGTGGGAAATTATAACAATAAAGGCCAGGACAAGGAAAGGAAAGAGTTTAATATGACTGTGAAGACAGTAGCTACCTGCAGTCCATATCTGTTTCCAAGGAGTAGCGAGAAATAGGGCTGAATAAACATAGGGTAGGGCCTGAATATGACAGGTCATGAGAAACAGCAGAATTTGGACATCACGTGCTGAACAACTGGGAGCTATGAAGGTTTCTGAGCTAGGAAGGAACACCATAAATTTAATGCTTAAACCAGTTCTAAACATTTGCAAATAGCCTTAGCACTGATTTGTTGTCTGATTTAAACCAACTAGAATAATTAGTTCTGTATTAACAGGAAAAAAAGAAGACAGAAAGTCCCTGAGGCTCTTAGCAACACTGCAAAGTGCCCAGTATTTTGAAGTATTAAAATTAGAAATTTCTCTTAAATGTGATTTGACACGAAGAAACATCAAAGGCGAAGGAGCAGCAATTTTGGAATGATAAAGCAGAGAGGTACAAGCAACCAGAAATGGAACAGAGAAAACTATGTAATTTTACTGTCAGGGAAAATGCCCCAAACCAAATGTTTTTTTAAATGCTATGGAGTACTTTTTCTTCGATGACCAGGAGAGAAATCTAATTTGTATAAGTCTTGTACCCAACATTAAGCTTGCAGATTATGTCTTGTAATTTGTGTGTATTTTGTTAGAATAGTTTTTACTTTAATCTGTCCTTACAGTTAATATCTTCAAGACACACACAGAAAGACTGAGAGAACTATGTTGCACCCTTTAAAACCAGATGAGATAAATAACAAAATGGATGGAGCTCTGCTAACCTTTAGACTATTAATTTTGATAACTTTTCTTTCTAAATTGTTCTGTGGATGCTAAGAGAGAGATTTCCAAACAGAATGCAAGACTTTTCTTTGGAATATCGAGATGGAGATTTAGGTGAAAAACCTTTTTTTTAAAACAGGCATAAAATGTTCTACACACGTATGAGGTGTGTAGAATAGAATTGAAAGATAATACGAATCTTTCCATGAACTTTTTGAAGTACCCTCGTATTTCAACCCCAAATTCTGGAAAAGTTTTTTTCACCTTCTTAACCTATATTTGAGGCCCAGACTATTGTATGTATTCTAATTCATACTTACCTATGAGCAAACATGGAATAAAGGCGTAGAAACACCACATAGTAAGATTTGTCCAGACTTCTCCTAGAACTATTGTGAGGGTCTGCATTTGGCAGACTCAGTGTGACCTGGAACATTGCTTCCTTCCAGAATGAAGCATTCTGTCCATTTCAGCCATCTCGCTTCAGAACACAGATGTTGGAGCTCAGGTCTGAGTCGCAGTGAAGACTGAATTGTTCCGGAAAGAGGAGCCGGCCCCGACAACTCAGAAGGGCGGGCTCTGCAGCACCCTCCTTTCTGACCAAACCCAGATATTGCATCAGGGGGAGTGGCCTAAGAGAGTTCCAGAGAAAAGGTAACACTGGGGAGCTTGAGAATATGCCTGGGGGAGATATCTGGACTGTCGGTTCTGTCCTGGGAGGTCCTGGATGTCCCCAGAGGCCAGTGAGCAGGCAGGATTATCTTCTCCCTTCATCAAATAGCTGTCCTCTTCCAAGTCTCCCTCTCTGTGTTCATTCAAGCTGGGTACTGATTAGCTCTTTTTGCTAATACATACCCACTTCAAAACAAGTAGAGAAGTTAAAAAAAAAAAGTTAATACCTTTCTAAAAGTCAGGAGGTAAGAAGAATATATAGCTTCATATTTGCATGCATGTGCAAAAGAAAATCTGGAAGGAGATATAAGCAACTAACAAGATTGGTTACCTTGGGACAGAGAGTGGAAATTGGGAAGATGGAGGAGAAAAATGGGAACAAAACTCTCTACTGAATACCTTTTCATACCGTTTGATTACTGAACCATGCGAATGTATTATTGAAAAATTAAAATCAATTTTAAAAATTGGAAGGAAAACCTTATGCTAGGGTTTGGTCCCTTAAAATTCAGCTCTTTAAGGATCCTGAAACACCTTAATGTGTAAATACAATAGTGGAATAAACATGGTTTTTAGAGTGCAAAATATTTTGGTTCCAGTTTTATAACTTACTTGCAATGTAACCTTAGGGAACATAGTCATTTATTTATTCATTCAACAAACATTTGCTGAGGGACTACTGTGTGCTAGATTCTGGAAATTCAACAGTTCCTGCCATTAACAAGAAATTCCCAACTAGTGCAGAAGATGGACATGGGAATAATTATAAATCAATATTGAAAATGAAGTGACAGAAATATTCATGAGGGGACATAGAAGCACTAAGGAGAAACGTCTAACCCATCCTGTGGGATCATAGAAGACTTCCTGGAGGAGGTGACTTTGGGACTGAGTACTGAACCCTGAGGGGGGCGGGGAAAAATCAGCCAGACATATCGTGTTTAGGAAACTACAAGAAGTTTGCTGCAATTGGAGAGTAAGGTTGGAGTGGCCAGAAATGGAGCTCAAAGGCAGACAGAAACAGAATTCCAGAAAGCTTTGAATACCTTGTTGAGGAGCTTGAAGTTTATCCTAAGAGTAGTGAATGTCAAAGGCATTTGGTCATTTCATTCTCTCACTTGAGCTTTAAAAAGATTATAACTAGGGTGGAGAAAGCAGTGCAGGGGGCCAGACTGGAGGCAGGAGGGCCAGGAGGGAGCTACAGCAGTCATCTAGGCGACAGATGCTGTTGGTCTCCACTAGATTCGCCATGTCTGTACAGAGAAGTGACCAAATTCAAAAGAAAAAAGGAGGTAGAATTAACAGCTCCTGAATATTGAGTGGATTGGGAGGGTGGGTGGGGGGAGCCAAACATGACTTTCAGGTTCTAGGTTCAGGTAAATGGGATGGTAACACCTCAACTGAAGTAATGGAAAGGAGGTGGGTGGAGGGGGGTCAAGGCAGGCAGGATTGGGGTGGTGCAGAAAAAGGTTGCAGATGTTCAGCCTGATACACTTGAATTTGAGATGCTTATATAGGCAGGGGGAGTCTCGAGTATGTAAATAACTTTTGTCTCAAGTTGATGAGTGTCAAGGTGCTGGCATGAGCAGGACTGAAGCCATGTTGGAACCTAAAACTGCATGGGCTCTAAAGGATTTTAAAAGGACACAGCTTTTTTCTTGGCATGCATTTCTCTGAGTTTCCTCTTTTCCCATGGTTATTTGATATTTTGAACCTCGGTCATGGGGCAAGATGATATTATTTACATGAATGCAAAGTTGCTTCCAGTCAGCCTAAAACTACAGTCTTGCACTATCCAGACCCTGGGAAACTAAGAAAGAGATCAGTAAAGCTATGCTGATTCCACCCCTCCAGCAGGACCCGGCAATAACAACAAAGATGGGAACAGAAACCAGACATAGTCATGGCGAGACTTTGCACCTGGCTCCTTGCATGGAGCCCCCACAACTCACATCCTCCTCCCTTTTGCTTTTCATTTCCCACATTCCATTGCCTCAACCCCCTCTTTAAAAACCCATCAGTAAGGGTCGGCCCGGTGGCGCACTGCTACAGTGCGCCGCTTGGGAGTGCAGCGGCGCTCCCGCCGAGGGTTCGGATCCCACATACAGACCGGTTCCCGCTCACTGGCTGAGCGAGGTGCGGGCGCAGCGCCGAGGGTTGCGATCCCGTTGCCGGTCCCGGTCCGGTACAGGCGCAGCATTGAGGGTTGCGTTCCGTTGCCGGACACGAAACAAGACAAAAAGGAAAAAAAAAAAAACCCATCAGTAAGGGTCGGCCCGGCGGCGCACTGCTACAGTGCGCCGCTTGGGGGTGCAGCGGCGCTCCCGCCGAGGGTTCGGATCCCACATACAGACCGGTTCCCGCTCACTGGCTGAGCGAGGTGCGGGCGCAGCGCCGAGGGTTGCGATCCCGTTGCCGGTCCCGGTCCGGTACAGGCGCAACACTGAGGGTTGCGATCCGTTGCCGGACACGAAAAAAGACAAAAAGGAAAAAAAAAAAAAAACCCATCAGTAAAACTGACTCTGGGAGACGGCTTTAGTTTGGCCACCCTCCTTCGGGTTTACCAGAAAGATGGGTTAGCCTAACAGCACTCTTCAGGTCACTGATATTCCTGAATAAGAGCTTCATTTTTACCAACATTTGATTTTTGAATGGTTTGCTTTTGAAAGGGGGCAAGCAGCCAGCCCTGTGCCTGGTAACAAATGGTATGGTACCATCTCCCCTACCTCCAGCATTTCAGTGGTAATGAGACCAGGAAGTGGGTGAGATCATCAAAGGAGAGTATGTAGATTATTAAGGAGGGCTGTGGATGTGCCCCTGAAGAGGACCCACATTTACAGACCAGGACAAGAAAAAGGAAATAGGGAGATACAGGGGAAAAGACAAATAGGTCAAAGAAGTGGTCCAGGGACAAACTGATTCTGGAAACGATGAAGGATGAGGTAATTATCAAGGAGGAGTGCAGAAAAGAAGGCCAGTGAGTTAATAATTGAAAAATGTCCCCTGGATTTAGCAACTGGAAGGTCATTTGTAATCTCGGGAGGAGTTCCAGTGGACGGTGCTGTGGATTGATTGAATTGTGTCACCAATATTTCCATATATTAGAAGCTTAATTCCCACTGTAACTGCTGTGGGTGGGAAATCCCATTACGGTAATTGAAAGGTGGGGCCTTGAAGAGGTGATTAGACTGTAAGACCATGACTTAGTGAATGGATTAATAACTGCGTGGCCAGTGGCATCGCTCTGAGGTCCTTAAAAGGAGAGCATGTGGGGCCAAGCCTGTGGCGCACTTGGGAGGGTGCGGCACTGGGAACGTGGCAGCGCTCCCACTGCGGGTTCAGATCCTATATAGGGATGACCAGTGTGCTCACAGCGCTCACTGGCTGAGTGTGGTGCAGCTGGTCTCATAAAAGGACAAAAATAATTTAAAAATTAAAAAAATTTTTTGAAAAAAGGAGAGCATGTGAGAGTCTCTCTGCTCTGCCATTTTGTGCCATGTGAGACCCTTGAATTGCTGTAAAGACACTACCAAAGGAGACCCTCACCAGATGTGTTCCCTGGACTTTGGACTTCCCAGCCTCAGAAACTGTAAGCAATAAATTTTGTTTTCTTTATAAAATAGTTCTAGTTTCAGTCAAGATGGCCGAATAGACGGTCCACAGCTTCACTGTCTCCCACAAATCAACAAATTTACAACTATGAAAATGTAAAATCAGCCAAGCTGGGGTGGCTGGAGCTCAGGGGAAGAGGAGGAGAGACCTATGGAACTCATGAAGGCAAGAGAAACCACGATGAGAGAAAGAAAAAACTGCTCTCAGTGTTTCAGGTGGCAGCCGCTTTAATGCTGGAGCACATGGAGCAGGAGCCAGCAGAAGCTGCAGCTGTGCCCTTTAGGTGCAGTTACTTGGAGGCAGCAGGAGAGAAGAGGGCCTTGGCGGCCCCCAGGACAGCAAGACCACTAATAGGGTTCCCATGGACCCACGCAGGAGCGAGGAACCAGAACAGCTGAAAAAGGGGAGCCATTCAGAGGCTGTGAGTCAATGCAAGGGACCAGTGCAGGGCCCATCCAATAAGAAGTGTTTGGAGCTTGGGTGGCGGGGGAGATGGGCCCACTGAGAGAAAACTGGGACACAGCAAGGACAGCCGATCTGCCTCCCAATCAGCATAGAACTACTCGGAGGAAACTGGTTGAGAATGCAGAATTGCATGGGGTGCAGTTTGATGAAAAACTCAGGCCCAGATCAGAGTTTCTATACAACCCAGGTGCACTAAGTACCTTGAGAGCTGGAAGTACCTATAAAGTCAACCATTGAACCCTGAGCTGCACAAAAAGTCTTCCCTAGGGAAACAGCAGCAAAGCAGCAATTTACTCAACTACACAATTCAAGTACTGGTCCCCACAGGAAGTTCCCCCGTGTTAGAAGTAAGTAAAGGATAAAAATTTAGTTCTGGCCCAGGCACACCAGCAATGCCTTGGGGCCCACCAGGGGACATGAGGCATGGAGTCAGGGGCAGGATCCCCACCCACAACCACTCACACAACCAGCACCTTGTGGCCATGCCCAGGAACCTGAGGATTGGAGCCAGGACCAGTCCCAACTCCCATATCCAGCCACACTACCAGTGCCTTGGGGCCTGCCTGGGAACCCGGGGCTAGCAGCCAGGGACTGGACCCCCGCTCCTGCAACCAGGCACACCAAGCCAGTGGCCTCAGGGCCCACCTGGGTACCAGGACATGGAGAAGGGGACCAGACCCTCTCCCACAACCAGGCTCACCATGCCAGTGCCTTGGGGCCTGCATAGGTACCCAGGATATGGAGAAGGGGACTAGAACCCCCTCCCACAACCAGACAACATGCCAGTGCCTCGGGGCCCACCCAGGGTCCCAGGGTATGGAGCCAGAGACTGGACACCCTCTCCTACAACTAGAAATACCTCATCAGTGCCTTGGGGCCTGCCCAGGTACCTGGGACATGGAGAAGGGGACCAGACCCCCCGACACACAACCGTGCCAGCACCTCGAGGCCTTCCTGGGGTCCCAGGGCATGCAGAAGGGGACTGAACCCCCCTCCCACAACCAGACACAACACACTAGAGCCTCAGGGCCCACCCAGGGTCCCGGAGTATGGAGCCAAGGACTGGATCCTCCCTCCTACAACCAGGCACTCCTTGCCAGTGCCTTGGGGCCCGCCTGGGGTCCTGGGGCATGGATAAGGGGAACTGACCGCCCCCTCCCCCTACCAGGCACACCATGCCAATGCCTCAGGGCCTGCCTGGGGTCCCAAGTTATGAAGCCAGGGACTGGACCTCTCCTCCTACACCCAGGCACACCTTGCCAGCGCCTCTGGGCCCACCTGAGGTTCCGGGCTATGGAGGCAGGGACCACACCTCCCCTCCCACAACCAGGCTCACCATGCCAGCGCCTCAGGGCCTGCCCGGGGACCTAGGGCATGGATAAGGGGACTGGACCCCCCTCCAAACAACAAGGCATACCATGCCAGGGCCTCAGGGCCCACCCAGGGTCCTGGGGTATGGAGCCAGGGACTGGACACCCCTTCCCACAACCAGGCTCACCATGCCAGTGCCTTGGGGCCCGCCTAGGGACCTAGGGCATGAAGAAGGGGACTGGACCCTCCCTCCCACAACCAGGCACACCGTGCCAGTTCCTCAGGATCCACCTGGGGACTTGGGGCATGGAGAAGGGGACCGGAGACCCTTCCCACTGCCAGGCACACTTCACCAGCACCTTGTATCCTGCCCAGGAACCCGGGGTATGGAGCCGGGGATCAGACACTCTCCTCAACCAAGCACACCACCAGCACCAAGGAGCATGTCAAAATCATCTCCTCCATGTGGGTGGCCCACCACAGCCACCATGATAACCATGGCTGCTGTGAAGGCGGCTAGACGCCACAACCACCACACAGATGGTTCACCAGCCACTGGAGTGCATTGACACAAGAAGAGTCACCAGCAGAGATAAAGAAAGGAGGATGTCTCTCTCCACAGAGCCCATTTCAGAGTGACAGAAGAGGCATCTGCTCTATGATTATATTAGGGGACCTGATCACGCCTCTCAGCTTTGGACAGATCATTTGGGCAGCAAATCAACAGAGTAACCATTATTCTTTCAGAGGGAGAGAAGAAATCTAGGGTAATTAGAGGGGGAAGGGGGGAGGGAAAAGGGGATGGGGAGGGATTGGACAAGGTGCATAAAGAATAATTACGATTTGTAACAATATATATGTGCTAGTAATATTGACTCGATCAACATATCTAAATGTTGAGCCCCCAAAATATGTATAATCAATTTTTACTCAATAAAAATTTAAAAATAAATAGAATAAAATACCCAGTTCCAGGTAATTTGTTATAAGCAACAGAAGCAGACTAATACAGAGGGCTTGGATCAGAAGATAGATAGTTATGGGTTGAACTGCAGATGGAAAAATAGGGGGAGAAAGCAACTCCATAAGCATTATTTTTTCACTTACAAAGTAGGTATAATAAAGCCTTGCATAATTGTTGTGGGAATTAAAGAAGAGTGCAGACAAAGCACTTTAGCACAGTGCCAGGAACACAGTAGGTCTTCATTTAATAATACTATTAACAATAAATAAATTAGAGACATATTTGTTCTGACTGGCTGGCCCTTTGCTGGCTGCCCATCTTTTGGTGTGGCCCCTAGACCAGCAAATAAAGGCTTCCACTTGGAGGTATCTACTAGAAGGTAATGGCTAAAGCATGGGCTATGGAGCCAGACTGTGGGAACAACTATAATAGTACCTAAGTCACAGGGCTGTTGTGAGGGCTAAATGAGATGGTACACTTAGAACAGGATCTGGCACCAAATGTACAGTAAACACTGGCTGTATATCTTTTTATTACACCATGTTCAAGATCACTTTGTACATACATTCCTTGATCCCAGCACTGTGAGTCAGTGGCCACATCTGTGCCCTGATCTCTGGTCACTAGCTGCTTGTACACCATCTCTCACTGCTCCCCTGGCATCTCACCGTGACTTTGATCTGGGCACACCCCAACTTGGAGTCCCTCATACATGCTTCATACATGGCCTCAACATCTGTCCCCAATCTTTGTTCTCGCAGTCCTGGCTTCCTAATTCCTCTCTCCTAAATCCACTTCGGCTTACGGTTCCAGTATGTCAAAAGCTAACAATACAAGCCAGTGTGTACTGGGCATCTACTATTTGCCAGGAATTGCCCTAAAGGCTTTCAACACATTATATATATTTCCATATATTATACAACAGACTTGCAAGGTAAGATTTGATTCTCCACTTTTCAGCTGAAGACACGGGGCTCAGAGAAAAGGACTCACTGTAGATCACAGAGCTAGTCAGGGATGAAGACAGGAATTCCAAACAGGGTCTGCCTGATTCCAAGTTCTAGTCACTTACTTTAACTGCCTCTCAGTTAGCACCAAAGGACTGCTCACAATGTATGTGAGGGGCACAGAGGAGTAAGTAATCCAAGAGATTAGCAAAGGATTTAGAGAACAGACAGACCTCAATATGGGATTCCAAGGATGTACCCATTTACACTTGGGTAAGAGGGGAAGGATGCATTCACTGTTCAGCATTCCAACTCGGACAATGACATGAGCAAGGCCCAAGGATGAAAAAGTTGAAGAGAATAGAGACTTCAGTCTGAGAATAAAAAGGAAAAGGCAAGTAAACAGAGAAAATGAAAGAAAGAATAAGACTCATTTAGCTGTGTTGTCGGGGAGGAAGGGAGAATTGCCTACTTGAGATCTTAAGAGGATAGTTAGCTGTACTTGGGCATATGTCCCTGTCAAGACACCCCTGTCCAGCACTGCCAGGCTCTGCCAAGGCAGTACTGCCTGCCAGTCTTTACAAGCCATTGCAAGGACAGTCTCTGTCACACCTCAAGGGGCAATAAGGGATAATGCCATCTTCCTTTCATAGCTTTTGAATAATAACAGTCCTTCTCAAGCCTGAGTCATGACCCAACGAGAAACTCAGACCATCTGCCTCTTCCTAGGCCATGTCACTGGGTGAAGACTTCTGGAGGGTTGTGCCTCACCTGCTACCACCTACCCTTGCCTGGACATCCCTGACTCTGATCTTGCTTGCCTTTCACCTCTGGTTTTGAAGTACTTCTCTTTCTATACCATTTCCTCAATTGGTTGCAATTTCTTTTCTATGCAACATGCCAAAACAAAACCATCCTTTCGTGTTGCCTGTACTTTTCAGGTTAATTTCCATGGCCTTCCACAGAGTTGGAGGATCATCCATGTTTGAAGAATAAACTTATTTCCTGTGATAAGCAGATACAGTCCAGAAATAGGATTTTTTTTCCCTATTATACTATTTGCCACTTAAATCTTTGGCATTTAATTATAGAAGGAAAAGCAAGCATATAAAAGGTTTCTACGGAAAGTAAAGAGAGGCAATAGGGAAGGATGGGAAGTTTACTGACCAAGGAAGAGCCTCCTAAGCTTTATGTGCCCTGCAGGGACAGGACTAGAATGCAGCAAGGAAAGCACCCAAGGTGCAAAATTTGAGGCACTCACTGTTAGGGTTGTGCAAGTTCAGGAGAGGCCCTGGTGCCCTGGCATGGACTACATGCTCAATTACTCCATTCCAGTAACCCTCCCTTGTCCTACTTAGTACAGAATAGTTCCTTCCTTTTGCACCAAGATTTCTAAATATCTATGTCCTGTTTTAACACACCCAACCTTTAGTTGTAATCCGCTGTTTCAATTTTTTTTTTTTCCCTGCAAGTAACAGGGGATTTAAACAGTCGAATTCCTCTTGTCTTACACTCTTTCAACTCCAGCTTCAACAAGTCTGCTCCAGGTCTAATTTTCAAACTCTGCCAAGCTCTAATTTTCAGGGCTCCTACATCTCCCTGCAAGTAACAGGGGATTTAAACAGTCGAATTCCTCTTGTCTTACACTCTTTCAACTCCAGCTTCAATAAGTCTGCTCCAGGTCTAATTTTCAAACTCTGCCAAGCTCTAATTTTCAGGGCTCCTACATCCCTTTTCACCTCCTCTGAATATACTTTAGTTTGTCAATTTCCTCCCTAATGTTTATTGTTTGGTCATCAGGAATTTAACCTCCCTTGATCTCAATTCTTAGCATGTGATCATTAAAACCCTTAAGTCTGCCAAACTGTCCTCCTCCTCCTGTAATTATAACTAATTTTTTTTCTATATGACATCCCCCACAACTCTTAAGATGGAGAATCAGGGTTTATTCACAATAGCCCATTGTAGTTAAAAGTTCCACATTTAAATAAAACAAATACCATTTTAGTCAATTTTAAAATTTGAAATCCAGAAACAATGCTCTGTAATAGTGAAGATCTACAATAATGTTCAAATGATTTTGGTTGCTGCTGTGGAAGTTGATTATACAAACTGGGTCATTCTTGTCATACCCAAACTAAATCAGAGACAAAGGGCTGGAAAAACACTCAGTGCACACAGCATCTGCTCCAAGAAGAATATTCTACAAGCCCAGCTGCTAAAACAGCCTTCTGGAACTCTAAGACTAGTTTTACCTACTGCCATCACTCACCAACGCCAGCCAACTCCCCAAAACTTCACTACTGCCAATGTGCTTTCTTTCAAAACAATACATAGCACTTCTCTAATAAAACCCCCAACACTTCTTTATTCTTTGGACATACAAGAGACCACTCCAGTCTATGTGTAAACCCTGATTACAATCCTGTTTTCCCAAATAAAAGTTTCTTAGAGATTCATCTCTATATTTTTATTTGACTTTTAACACTGTATTTCACTCAATCACTGGATAATCCTAGTCAGCAGGGATTCTATTAGTGGAGCACACAATATGCTAAAAGGTCAATCTTATCAGAGACCTCCTTTGATCATTCTATATAAATTAACACCGTCACTCTTACTTTCCAACCCCCTCAACCTGCTGTATTTTTAACTCAGAGCTCTTCTCCATTACAAT
>NW_007731244.1:75095-107025 GCF_000696425.1 Galeopterus variegatus | reverse complement strand
AAAGTTTCTTAGAGATTCATCTCTATATTTTTATTTGACTTTTAACACTGTATTTCACTCAATCACTGGATAATCCTAGTCAGCAGGGATTCTATTAGTGGAGCACACAATATGCTAAAAGGTCAATCTTATCAGAGACCTCCTTTGATCATTCTATATAAATTAACACCGTCACTCTTACTTTCCAACCCCCTCAACCTGCTCTATTTTTAACTCAGAGCTCTTCTCCATTACAATCCATTATCTCAGTAAAATATGTTTTATGAGAGCTTTGTCCATTTTCTTCACTTATTACATTGTTAGAACAGCCTGGCAACTGAACAGTCAAATATTTGAGATAAGTTGGTTGGATGGATGATAAATAATATGTAAAAGCCACTTAAACATACAGACTCATAATCATATACATATATATAACAGCTCAAAAGTATTTTTTTTCATCTTCACACCAAGTGATTACCATATACCCTGATGAAATCAATATTTGTTCTCTATAACATCCCCCTTGTCTATAGTCTAGAAAACATATCGAGTTTGACATTACTAGCTCCTGAGAAGCCATGCTTATTCAGGGATTACTTATTTCCTCCATAAGTGCTCAAAAATATCAATTTAATAACCATTCCTGTGTTTAACCTAAAATAGACAACACTTAACTGTCTCATTCTGGAATCCACCTTTTTGTCTCCATAACTTCCCAAAGGCTATCTGTAAAGTGTCTCCATAGTCTGAGATAAAATTATCTGAGCCCAGAAATTTATATAAAGCAATTAAATATCTTAACTACCTTAGAAGTCTACTTTTAAAAGTCTATTTACATTTGTTTTACCGTTTGAAAGTCATTGTCATTCCATGAGGTACAAGAAAACATGGAATGAGGAAATTGAGTACTTTATCCTTTGTCATAATTATAACCACAAATAAAAATTGCAACATTAATCCAAAATAGTAAGACCAGCTTTCCTGGGAGCTTTCAGAAGTTTAAGTAATTTGAGTGGAAACATTTAAAAACCAGCCAAAC
This sequence comes from Galeopterus variegatus, assembly GCF_000696425.1. Taxonomy (NCBI): domain Eukaryota; kingdom Metazoa; phylum Chordata; class Mammalia; order Dermoptera; family Cynocephalidae; genus Galeopterus; species Galeopterus variegatus. The sequence continues at coordinate 106,004 of NW_007731244.1, read as the reverse complement.
CAGCAGATAACTTAAATGTTTACGCTAAGCCACTGTAGGCATCAGGCCAATTCTGAAATTATCTGATAAAATGAAAGTTCTCTAGCCAGCAAACATTCACAAACGGACACTTTGGTTTAAAACATTTACCTCTGTGAACATAGCTAATTGATAACTGAAACTTCTCCTCCTCTTCAAAATGCCACCATGCTCAGTTTAGGTTCTACTCATTAAACAAACAAATCTCAGCAAACTGTGTATACTTTCAGATCGAAACAGTGCCTCATTAGTAAACTACAAATGCACACTTCAGTTCCTCAGTCACTTGGTTTAGGTCATGTAACAGCAAGAAATTAGGGTGTGGAGCAGAATATTACGCCAGTCTTTCAAGTGTTTATATGATGGCAGAATTGAGTCACATAAACTTGCTAAACACCAACAGAACAAGTTTATCAGAAGAGGAGCAAGCCAGTTGCTCCCTGCCCTGCAAGAGAATGATGGTTTTCTCCCAAATCAGTAATTTGGCATTTTTTAAAANTCCCTGCCCTGCAAGAGAATGATGGTTTTCTCCCAAATCAGTAATTTGGCATTTTTTAAAAAGTCCGCTGAATGCTATCAGATCTCAGGTGTTCAATAAAAATTAATTTTAAAAAATCCTGAGTCAACAGCCAGGAAAAAAAAAATTCAATTTAAAGAAAAAAGATCCACTGAATGCTATTCAGAACAAAAAGTAAGGATATCATCTATCCTATTACAAAATGTCCTTTAAAAAAGTGGTAAGTTGTGAAGCCATTTGGAAATGGTTAAAAGACCTATATAAATACAAGATTACAAAGTACCCCCTTATCTTCTAGCAAAGTATTAAAATTGAAAGTTTAAGCATGCCGTAATGCTACACTCCTAATTTATTGGTTTGGACAATGCATCTGTAAGTTTATCTAAAAAATGAGAATTTCCAGATTAGAAATCAAAAACTCCTGTTACACGAAAAATAGGAAGTGACAAACAGTAACTACATTTGGAGGTATGAACTAGGATTAGGGTTGGGAGAGAGACTTTATCACATTGTTGTAAAGTTTTCACCATGTGCATTGTTCTCTATAACATCCTCCTTGTAGTAAAATATGTTTTATGAGAGCTTTGTCCATTTTCTTCACTTATTACATTGTTAGAACAGCCTGGCAACTGAACAGTCAAATATTTGAGATAAGTTGGTTGGATGGATGATAAATAATATGTAAAAGCCACTTAAACATACAGACTCATAATCATATACATATATATAACAGCTCAAAAGTATTTTTTTTCATCTTCACACCAAGTGATTACCATATACCCTGATGAAATCAATATTTGTTCTCTATAACATCCCCCTTGTCTATAGTCTAGAAAACATATCGAGTTTGACATTACTAGCTCCTGAGAAGCCATGCTTATTCAGGGATTACTTATTTCCTCCATAAGTGCTCAAAAATATCAATTTAATAACCATTCCTGTGTTTAACCTAAAATAGACAACACTTAACTGTCTCATTCTGGAATCCACCTTTTTGTCTCCATAACTTCCCAAAGGCTATCTGTAAAGTGTCTCCATAGTCTGAGATAAAATTATCTGAGCCCAGAAATTTATATAAAGCAATTAAATATCTTAACTACCTTAGAAGTCTACTTTTAAAAGTCTATTTACATTTGTTTTACCGTTTGAAAGTCATTGTCATTCCATGAGGTACAAGAAAACATGGAATGAGGAAATTGAGTACTTTATCCTTTGTCATAATTATAACCACAAATAAAAATTGCAACATTAATCCAAAATAGTAAGACCAGCTTTCCTGGGAGCTTTCAGAAGTTTAAGTAATTTGAGTGGAAACATTTAAAAACCAGCCAAACCAGCAGATAACTTAAATGTTTACGCTAAGCCACTGTAGGCATCAGTTTGGGCTGGTTCCAACTCTTGGCTATTGTAAAGAGTGCTGCAATGAACATACCTTCGACTTGATGATTTCCATTCCTCTGCGTATATTCCCAGCAGTGGGATAGCTGGGTCATATGGTAGATCTATCTGCAATTGTTTGAGGAACCTCCATACCATTTGTGAAATCCCCCAATTTTTAAATGTTGCAGTTAAAGCACTGTGTGGGTTGAGTAGCATTTCTGTATTAAGGCCACTATGTTTGGTTGTACCCTGAACAAGTCAGTCACCCAGTAAAGAGGTGGGGGTGAAATTCTGACTTCTCAAGAAGGAAAAGTGCTGGGCCTGCCTGGAGAAAAAGGTGCCTTTTCCTAATTCTCACAAAGGTACTACATGCACAGTGGCAACCCCGCTTCTTTCCAACTTCTGGATTACATAACAGCACTACAGTTGGAGATAACTTGTGTGCCATGTATCTACAAGGATGATCTTACAACTGCTAGGCCTTTTTATTCTTCTAGCAATGGCAGAGGACTGCACTTAGCCTTCCTATTTTGCTTAGTGATATCTGTGAAAGTCTTTAATGTGCTAGGAGTATGTGTTAACTGTCTATAGTGATGTGTATAATACACATGTGTGAAACCCTAATAATTTATGATGAAATCAGGGATACACCAGCAAATGCTTTTCTTTTTATTCAGCTTATATAATGTTCTAAAAAACCTTCCAAGATTTTGGAGAAGTTATTTGTAGAAGTGGGCTGGGCAGGGGTACATGTGTTACATGTGTTTAAATTTGATAGCTAAGCATGTCCTCACATGTGGAAGAAAACTCCTGTAACGCTGCTCTTCTCAGGACCCTCCTCCTAGTCGAAAAACAAGCACACACAGGGCAGAGAGCACCAGAGGCTGGGAATAAGGAAACCAGGTTTCTAATACAAGTCCTGCTATTACCTAGCTCTGTAGATGTTGTTTCGGTTTTTGAGAAAATTGCTCAAGTAAAATACATGGTTATAGAAAAGGATTAAGACTTTTTAAAAATTAATAAAAACTGAAGTACCAAAAAAATTAGCAGTAAGGTTTTCATCCAATAATAAGAGCACACAGTAGATATTATTGGCATACATGGGTTATCTGGGGACTCTATAGCTACAATAAAAATCTAATTATGGCACAGAAATATGCATTCTGCTTCCAGTGATACTCCATTGCTTGTTACTTTCTCAAAATTCTGCTTTATTAACACTGGCCCAGTAGGATTTGCTATAAATAGCTTGTCTATGATACAAAGTATTAATTGCTTTTTTTTTTGTTTTTTTTTTGTCTTTTTTCGTGTCCGGCAACGGATCGCAACCCTCAGCGTCGCGCCCGTACCAGACCGGGACCGGCAACGCGATCGCAACCCTCGGTGTTGCGCCCGCACCTCACTCAGCCAGTGAGCGGGAACCGGTCTGTATGTGGGATCCGAACCCTCGGCGGGAGTGCCACCACGCTCCCAAGCGGCGCACTGTAGCAGTGCGCCACCGGGCTGGCCCTTAATTGCTTTTTTTTAAATGTAAACATTCATTTTTTTTTTTTTACATAAGGAAGACGGTGGGGGGGAGCAGTGGGAGAACCACAAAGAGATAGGCTTTTTTTTAAATGTAAACATTCATTTTTTTTTTTTACATAAGGAAGACGGTGGGGGGGAGCAGTGGGAGAACCACAAAGAGATAGAGAAGAAAAAGAAAGCATCAAATGTATGTTAAAAATTAAATAAAAAGATGTTTACTACCTAGTCTTTCTACAACCACTTTAAAACTATTTTCTTCAATTTATATTCATGTGATTTTACAGCAAAAAAGGTAAGCACATGTTTTATTTCTTATCTACTAATCATTTAACTTATCTGCTAATAATTACCTTAAACTAAGGAGCACTGAGAAAGATAATGAGATATGACATATACGACTTTAAGAGTAGATGTAATAAACATGAAAATCTGTATATCAGTGTCTTAATTTTATTTGCAGACTTCTGTTGTTTAGTAGGAAAAACCAGGGCTGCCACCCAGTGGCAACATAAGTTTTTAAATGATTTTAAGATTTAAATAATTTTTAAAAATTCAAAATAAAACAATGAAGTAAGGATAAAAAGCTCATAAATCACACAACCTCAATTTTACCATCAGTAATTCTGGTGTATTTAATGTCTATTTATAACATAGCAAAGAATGGAAACATCCATATGCTGAGGCAGTATTGGGGAAATTTTTGAAAATATATGATTTCCTACTATTTACTAAGTTATGTGGTTTTAATAAGTATTTTCAATTAAAACATTGATGTTTACTTTGCTTAAATTTAAATCTCCAGAATTAATAATGGGAGAGAAAGCTGTGACCATAAAATACAACTGGTTTTCTTCTGTGGCCTACAGAAGTAAATTCAATACTTTACAGTGGCCTCTCATGCATACACCCAAACTTAAACAAAAAAGTTTAAGATTTAAAAAATAATTTTCTCTAACCATGAGCACATTTCATTTTTTCCTCAGGTATAACATCAATTTTAATGTCTCAATGAACAAAACTCAAAGCTGAAGGGAGAAAATGAAAAGAGGAAATACTATCCCTGACAATTACTGTCATTTAGGGAGAAAAAACCCAAATGTCTCACTGCTTCTTATTTCCCCAAAATCTGGCCATAACTTATTTCACACTGGCATAAATATAGCATGTCCTAATACAAGATGCTTTGGTGAAATAACACTGGTGGGAAAAAATAACACTAGAACATCCATTTACAGTTTTAAAAGCTAAATATCTCAAAGATCACTTTGTTCTCTTAAATAACCAGATGAGAGAAAAGCACCAAAAAAATTGAGAATTTAGTAATTTTTGTTTCCAACAGTTGTAAATTAAAATTGTACCAGATATTTTCTAACCTATTTCCCACCTGTTTTTGAGGACAATTAATGAATTTTATTAAATACAACATACTTGGTATTTACAATGGCTTATGACAAACACAATACCTGAAAGTAATTTCTAATTTTGCATTTATTATTGCTATTTAGTCACAGAAAAGATTAACACTCTCCAAGAAATTTATTTTAGCATATGCCATATATAGATATAATAATTTTATATGAAGAAAAACCATGGCAAAACTAACAGGGTGCCTTTACAAGGAAATAAAGGAAAGGTAGTAAAGGAATTCTCCCATATAAAGACTTCTGATCTGCATTATTTGACTTTTTTCAAAATACAAAACATTAATATGAGAAGCAAAGAGAAAAACCGCAAAGAAGAAAATAAAACAAAAGAGCAAGGATAAGGAATTGTTCTATGCAGATGCATTGCATACGTAATATATATGTATGGGCTGAGTTATAATAAAAATACTATGTATTATAGTCAAGTCTCATAAAGAGTTAGAAACAGCAATTTCCAATCAAGCACGATTGGACCAACATTTTCTCAGTCTTCAATTACATGACGAATTAAAGCTCTGTAGCAGTCAGTTCTGGTCAGCAGTATCATGATAAATGCTTGACAAGATATAACTTTTCTCCTTGTTCACTTGTAAAAATTGGTGCCTTTTTGTAATGTTCTACAAGTTCTTCCATGGTGCTGAATTTACGCTGCCCAATGCAGTAGACAGTCTCTTTTAGTTGGACTTTAAAATGCTTGTTTTTCCCTTGTGCTTTCAGCGATACTGAGAAATCATTTGGCTAAAAGAGAAAAAAATATTTAGTAAACATTTTGAAAGCCAACTATCAGCATTTATATATTAAACTAATATATAACAGCTAAAATTTGAGCACTTACTAAATATTAGGCACCATGCTAAATTATTTACACAGATTATTACCTTTATTCCTCAAAACAAACCGTTTTTACAAATGAAAAAACTGACGCTCAGAGAAGCTAACCTGCCCAAATATCATCTATCTAGTTAACAACAAAGCCGGGATTCAAACCCATGTAGTCAAGAGTCTCTTCCATCTACAGCACCCATAGCCTAACACCCACGGCAAATCCTTTGGTTTAATATCTGAAGCACGAGACCTATTTTCTTTCCAGTCAGACTACTGGAGAAACACATGAGAAAATACAAGCCATCCACCCTGTTCCTCTTCAATTTGTAGCTAATAGTAGCTGTAGAAGAGATAATACTCTAAATTCTCAAATGTGAGGTACACACAAATGAAAATTAAATTCTAACGAGAGGCCACAAACTCAAATGCCTACAAGAGCCAAAAGAGTGGCGTAAACAAATGTCGTGGTGGAAGGGTGGAAGGACAGAGGGAATGACAGTGTATAGCCAATCTAAAGGAAGTGGCCACTTCTCAGCTGTGATTATTGCCTTACAGGAATACGGGCTCAATGCCGGCAGGTCTTCCAATCTTAAAATGGAAGTCTGAATTTTTACAATAAGTCTCCCAATATTTAAGTATCAGCAATAAACTCAAAGGTTTAAAAACAATTGTGCAGTCCAAACAAAATGTGCCTACTGGAGACCTCTCTACCCTAAACATTTTATTGCTAAAAATAATGGTATATTTGGCTAGTATCTATGCTCAATACCTATAAGAAAATACATAACATTCTGCAGTTGGGCTTTCTTCTTAATTAGGTGTTTCTTTCTGTTTTTTCTTTAACCTAACACTCTTCTGAACAGTCTATATCAACTCCAGAAACCTCTTTTTTATACAGTTACTCTCAAAGTTTCAAACAGTGGGCCAGATCAGGAATCAAACAGAAAACAGACCCCACCATTCTTCTCTACTGCCAACCACCTGCTCTTCTGAGGTGTTAGGTACAGGCCCCATTTTCCTGAACTCCACATCAGGAAGTCCCATTAATTTCAATCTCTCTCACTCACACACCCCACATTTTCTTTCTTTCAACCTTTTGTACAATTATACATTCATTTTTGTACAACTACATTCACACAAAGCCAATACTAATCATGATTTGATAGGTGAAAAAGTAGTGGTACCCTTTATCAGAGAAAAAGAAAGGCCATTTTGAAGGAAAATGAGTGTTACCAAATTCTAATATCCTAGACAGTGCCTAAAAGAAACCACATAACTATATTCTTCAATTTTTATGGATTTATAGTTTTACTAGTACTGCAATATAATCCACCTTTTTCTGCAAATGCACTTCAAATACAGCAAGTATTAAAATAGGTTTTTGAGGTACATAATAAAGTATATTCCAACTTCCAAAACAACCACTGAAGAAACTTAAATGTCAATTTTTTTTAATTTAGAGATTTATGTTATAAGAATTACAGTTATTATCTTCTTATACATTGTATCCAATAGCAATTTAAGAAATGTTTTCCTTACATTTAGTGGTAATGTAATCTACTGCATTATTCTACTCTCAATGGAGAAGCCAAAGTTCAATTTTCTCCATTTTTCAGTTTAATGCAATGGAAAATATTCAAGGAATGCAAAACCAACAGAACAAGACAAGTATCCAGTGTAGTATCACTGTTGCACCTATCTTTTATTCAAAATAGATAAAGCTGGAAACAACACTGACTTTAGCTTCAGAACATTTATGCTTATGTCCCAGCTTACTACCTGGGTTAACTTTAGGGAAACCACTTAACCTCTCCAATACTTTTTAAAAAAAAAAATACCCAGAGCTCTATTTCCATTTATCTCTGAAAATCAACTTACCGAAGATTCACTATCACGAATGAGGAAATCCCCTTCATGCCCTCTTTCATTTAATGCCATTTCTGCTTGATGCCTGGTGACTTTGCCATAATACCAAGGATTGCCAGCAAACTTTCCAGTGAGCGAAGGCCTAATGTAATCACACTGTGGAGGTGAGGGTTCCAAACCTGAGGTTAATGGATTACTCTGCATAATGGTAACATAGTTTTTTGGCACCAGTCCAACCATTCCATTGATCTTCCTGCATTTCCACCACTCTGGGTCATTTTCAGGTTTTTCAATAACATCCATTACATCTCCTTTCTCAAAATTAAGTTCTTCATCATTGGATGAGCTGAATGGGTAAAGAGCCTGTACCACATGTAACACTTGCCCAGTATTTAGGTTACTGACAACTGCTGCTAATTTCTCTGATAGAGAACCTACGTGGTCTCCCAAAGGACTGTCACCTTCTTCAGTTACATAGTTTGAAGGGAACCATCCAATCTGTCCATTGTAGCTACCCCGCCACCAACCATCACTGCATTTCTCCATGACGATCACCTTCGTCCCTTTTATCAATGATAATTCATCTTCTCTCTCAGCCATGTAGTTAAATTTCACATAAGCAGGCATGTTGAGGTCATAGAGACGTTCCCCTGGGTCAACAAAGCTATCATCAGCAGGAGATGCAGAATCTGGCACACTAGGTTTTCTTTTCACTTTTCCAATGCCTGTTTAAATAAAAAGGATAATGAGAAGAGAATATAAAACAATGATTACCAAAAAAACCGCCTCAAAATACTAGTTTATTCATTATTAATAAAGGGTCTTCAACTCCATATAGCTTCTTTTGAAGCCTTTAAACTTAAATAAATTTCTATGTGGTACACTCGGCTTTTTGGAAATGAGATGCAAATTCTCTTTTCATAACCAAATAAAGACAACTTCAGTTATGACAGTTTATCTTTTCTCTTGTCAAAAGCCCTGAAATTACATAACATACATAAAGCTACATAATTACAAAGTTGTCCTAAATTAATGGATTTTCTCTTAAATGTAACTACAGATTATTTTTCTCATAGCTACAGCCTAAAAACCTGCACTCCTCTGTCTTAGTTTATTAACCTAGATTCTACAATTAGATATATACAAATAAAACAGCTTAAATTAGAACTTGATATGCATTATGAAATTATAGTTATGTCTGGGCCATCTTCCAATTTGCTTTCTTAGTTCCCAGACTCAGGTAGCTCTCTTTACCTCATGTTAATTTTAAAATAATGTTATTTACTTTTTTCTCTCTCCTCACCCCATTCACATGTAACTCCACAAGGGCAGGGATTTTTGTTTACTTTGTTGATGGACATAATCCCAAGGACCTTGTACAGTGCTTAGCACATAGTAGGTGCTTAATATAAGTACACATTTGTTGAAAGAAATGAGAAAATCACCAAATGATACTATTATTACAAATGTATGCTACCTCAACCTCAGACAGGCATTTTCACTGCTGCTCATTTCTTAGCACAATTTTGTGTTCTATTTTACCTAGAAAACAGACCTTCCTAGGTAAAATTTCTCAAATTCCTTCTCACTCTCTCAAACTCATTACCCTCACTCTCTTTCTTCACCCTAGTCCCCAAACCCTGATCCTTCCAGATTTTTAATACCATCTTTCCTAATTCATTTGGGACTCTACGCCATCCTTGTTTCCCTTCTACTCAGTCCCTTCGATTGTCTAAAAACACTATTCCTTTTAAACTATACCATTCTTTAAAAAGTTTTCTTCTCTTTTACCTAGAATACTCTTTATAATCTGATCCTCTATCCTACTCAATTAAAACCATGCTAATGAAAATTGTGTCATCGCCTTACTGCCAAATCAGTACTTTTTACAGTCCCCAGCCTTCTCAAACTCTCTCTGTGGCAACCAGCATCACAGACCACTCTCTCCATTATGTTTTCTCCCTCTTTTACCTCCCTGAGAGTCTCCTGTTTTCCCTCATGACCTGTTAACACATTCTGTGTGCCTCTGTTTACATATTCCAAGTGCTTTGTTATTATAACATTGCATCATACTAACTTGTTTACTTGTCTGTCTCTTTAATATATCTCCAGTGCTTAGCAGTACTACACATTAGTAGTAGAAACAAAGTGAATGTTTTCTAAATTAATAAGTAACTGATTCCGTGGCTGAAAGTGTTTCCCAAGACACCATACTTGACTTTCCCTTATTTCAAGGCAATCATACAGTTTTGTTTTCTATAACTTACTTGTAGAAAGTTCCAAGACCTCTTTGCAGCTCTAAGCTCTTTCTGGAATTCAAGCGCTACAATTCCAATTGTCATTAGACATCTACAGATTGTAACATCAGCACCTCAAACCTAACACAACGTCCAAAAAACAGTCCTCCTATACCCATAACCAACTTCCCCTGTCCCCCTTTTCTTACTTCTGGTAAATAGTATCATCATTCTGAAAAATCTCCAAAAATGACTGAGTAGGGAACTCCAAGACTGTCCCTCCAAAAAGCATTCAATGAGCTGGCACACACTGCTTGAATCGTCAACTTTTGCAGTGTATCTACTAAAAAAAAAAATTAGAAAAACTAGGAGACAAGGCTGGATGAAGAAAGAAGCTGCTGCTTTGTAGTGAAGAGAATTCTATGGCATTTCAAGTTGTCAGCCTGCCACCCCCCACATCCTAAGTCAGTGGTGGCTGTGAGGACAGCAACCTACACTCCTAATGCCAGAGGAAGCGATACAGACCTTATTCTTAAAGAATTGTGATTATGCATTTCAATTTGTCTAGCACTTCCCTGAAATACCCACATAATGGTTTGCTTTGGCTTCCCTGAGTTGGAGCCATTTCCAGGGCTAGGGTGTTTTCCTGGGTTGTTTTCATTGAAATCATTTAATTGATGGAGGAGCCTAGGGCAAGGGACAACAATTGAGACCAGGAACAGACAGAAAATAAAAGCCTGGGAAGGAAGTGGATGGGAAAGGATATATGTGGGATAATAAGGGCTTTTAAAAGTTCCTGTGTATACCAAGAAATCCAGAAGGCCACACATATGGACAGGGCTGGACACTTACTCAGGAAAGACCCAACAAGACCCTAAGATTTCACCTCTGGATGACCTTCACACTCTGGGCAAACAATAAGTGATGGCTAAGGTGGAACTCTAAATGGCTTGGTGCTATGGTTTAAATGTGTCCCCACAAAGTTCAGGTGTTGGATCCCCAGTGCAACAGCACTGAAAGGTAGAACCTTTAAGAGGTGATTACATGAGGGCTCTGACTTCATGAATGGATTAAGGCTGTTATCATGGGAGTGGGTTAGTTATGGCTGACGTGGGTTTTCTGATTAAAGGATGAGTTCAGCTCCCTTCCTCCCTCTCCTCTCCCTCTCTCTCTCTCTTTCTCATGTACATACTCTATTGCCCTTTCACCTTTTGCCATTGGCTGAGATAACAAGAAGGCCCTGGCTAGATGCAGGACCCTTGACCTCAGACTTCCCTGCCTCCAGAACTGTAAGAAATAAATCTGTTCTTTATAAATTACCCAGTCTCAGGTATTATGTTATAGCAGCACAAAAAAGACTAAGACACTTGGCTAAACATTAACTGAGGGCCCCAATATAGAGTCAATCTGTAAAGTTTGGAAGAGTAGTTTGTTTTTTTTTCTTTTGGCTCTAGGTGTTCAAAGACATTCTCTCAAAACACTAGCTGACTGCTAAGCACATGGAGCACAGACTTCAGTGGCCACACATGACTAAGAATATAGACCTTACAAAAATAGTTTAGAAAAGTCCCTAAACAAACAAACCACCACTGACAAAAAGAAGCAACAATAAACCCTGAGGGGGAGGGGATAGAATATCATGCCGAAAGAAAAAAATCAAAAATCAAAAATCAAGAATCCTATATCCTCCAAAACTGTTCTTCAAAAATGAAGGAGAAATTGAGACATTCCTAGATAGACACAAACTGATGGTATTTAACACTACTAGAACTGTGCTCCCAAATGCTAAAGGGAGTCCTCCAGGCTGAAATGAAAGGACACTAGACAATAATTTTCATATGAGAAAATAACAACAGTAAAGTTAACTACATAGCTAAATATAAAAGACAGAAGCAGTATTGCATTTTTGGTTTGTAAAACCTCTTTTTTTCCTACATAATTCAAAGTACAAATGTATAAAACCATAATTTCAAATCTAGGTAATATATAAAGGTGGAGCTGTAAAAGAGCTGTTATGTATAATACTGAAATTAAAGTGGTATTAATTCAAACTTGATTGTTAAAAATTTAAGATGTAAATTGTAATCCCAAGAGTAACCACTAAGGAAAAAGTAAAAAAAATACAGAAAAAGACAAAAGAAGGGAAATAAAACAGTACATCACAAAATATGTCTAGAAAGAAGGAATTAATAGAGGAATTGAGGAGAAAAAGTATAAGGCTTATAGAAAACAACAAAATAACAGAAGTTCTTCCTTATTGGTAATTACTTTAAATATAAATGGATTAAATTTTCCAATTAAAAGGCAGAGATTGGCAGAATGGATTAAAAAAAAAAAAAAGACCCAACTCTATGCTATCTACAAGATACTAACTTTAGAAGAATCCAAAGATAAAAACAGCTGGGGTGGCTACATAAATATCAAAAAATATAGACTTTAAGACAAAGGTCATTACAAGAGACAAAGAAGGACACTATATATTGATAAAAGGGTCAATCCATGAAGAAAATATAACAATTACAAACATATACACAACTAATAGAGACAAAAATCGACAGAATGAAAGGCAGAAATAGACAGTTCTATGATATAGTTGGAGACATCATACCCTATTTTTAATAGTGGATAGAACTAGACAAAAGTTCACTAAGAAAATAGAGGATTTGAACAATACTATAAACCAATTAGACCTAAAAGTCATATATAGCACACTTCATCAAACAACAGCAGAATATACATTTTTCTCAGGCATGCATGGAACATTTTGCAAGATAGATCATATGTTAGGCCACAAAACAAACAAGTCTCAATAAATTTGAGATTAAAATCATATATATCGTCACTGACCACAATGGAATAAACCCAGAATCAATAACTGTAAGGAAAATTGAAAAATTCAAAAATATTTGGAAATTAATCAACATACTTTTAAACAACCAGTGGGTTAAAGAAAAAATTACAGGTGGGGCCAGCCTGGTGGCGCACTCAGTAGAGTGTGGTGCTTGGGAGCGCGGTGGCGCTCCCGCCGAGGGTTCGGATCCCATATAGAGACCGGTCCGCTCACTGAGCGCGGTGCGGGCGCGACACTGGGGGTTGCGATCCCGTTGCCGGTCACGGTACGGGCACGACACTGAGGGTTGTGATCCCGTTACCGGTAACGAAAAAAGACAAAAAGGAAAAAAAAAATTACAGGTGAAATTAGAAAATACTTTGACACAAATTAACATTAAAAACACAACATACTAAAACCTATGGGATGTAGCAAAAGCAGTGCTCAGAGAGAAATTTATAGCTCTAACTGCATACATTAAAAAAGAAGATCTCAAATCTGCAACTTAAGGAACTAGAAAAAAAAAGAAAAGAAACCCAAAGCTAGCAGAAGCCAGGAAGTAATAAAAATTAGAGCAGAGATAAACACAAAAGAGAATTTTTAAAAAAGAAAGAAAAGGGCCGGCCCGGTGGTGCACTGCTACAGTGCGCCGCTTGGGAGCGCGGTGGTGCTCCCGCCGAGGGTTCAGATCCCACATACAGACCGGCTGCTCACTGGCTGAGCGAGGTGTGGGCGCAACACCGAGGGTTGCGATCCCGTTGCCGGTCCCGGTCCAGTACGGGCGCGACACTGAGGGTTGCGATCCGTGGCCGGTCACGAAAAAAGACAAAAAAAAAAAAAAAAGAAAGAAAAGAAACAGGAGAATCAACAAAACCAAAACTTGGGTCTTTGAAAATATCAGCAAAATTGAAAAATCTTTAGTCTAGCTAAAAAGAAAAAAATTACTAAAAGTAGAAACGCAGTGGAAACATTACTATAGACCTTACAGAAATTTGAAAAAACATACAAAAAAAAAAAAAGATTATAAGAAAACACTATCAACAGCTGTATGCCACCAAATTAGTTAATTAGATGAAAAAGATAAATTCCAAGAAACATACAAACTACCAAAACGGACTCAGGAAGAAACAGAATATTTGAACAGACCTATGAAAAATAAAGGATTGAATCAGTAATCAAAAACCTCTCAACAAGGAAAAGCCCAGGACAAGATGGCTTCACTGGACTTCTACCAAACATTTAAAGAAGAATTAACACAAATGTTTCTAAAACTTCTCCAAAAAGAGAAGAGAACACTTCCTAACTCATTCTATGAGGCCAGCATTACCCTGAATACCAAAGCCATCACAAGAAAACTTTGCCCAATATCACTTATAAATATAGATGCAAAAATCCTCAACATATCAGTCAATTCCCATTACTTGCACTAGTTATTTTCTACAAAGTCATCATGAATGCTGAATTAGTAAATACCAAATCACTGGAAACACAGGGTTAACCTCCATTCACAACATTTTTGTCAATCAATACATAACCTCGTTTTATGTGTTTCTCTTTAAAGACACTTTATTTAATATAAATGGTGATTTATTAACATTGAATTCACAACCAACATCACTATAAGTATACCTGAACGAAGCTTATATAACACGAATTTTTTCCATAGGCAAATGACAGCTTTCTTGTGTTTAGGAACAGCAGACAACACTTCAACACTATGCTTGGCCATTTTAAACAGCAAAATCACCAAGAATAAGAACAAAAATGCAAAGGTGTGGCACTAAATAAACTGTGAAAAGGACACCTGTTCACAGTATAGGAGCTGAAACAAGGTGAAGCACTGCCTCAGCTGGGAATGTACTACTCATTGGGTGACTCAAATTTTGTGCCACTTTGCATGTCTGCAAAAGCATCACAAAAGTATCAATTTGGGGCTTACAGATAAATTTGAACAAGTAGGTAAATTCACAAGTACAGAATCTGTGAAAATATAAGGATCACCTCTCCAGCAAATCAAATCCAGTAATATATTAAATGGATTATACATCATGACTAAGTGGGACTTAAACAAGGGTAGTTCAACATATGAAAATAAACCAATGTAATACATCACACTAGCAGAATGAAAGGGGAGGTGGAGAACACACGACCTTCTCAATTGATGCAGAAAGAGCATTGGACAAAAATCTAAAACCTTTTCATGATAAAAACACTCAGCAAACTAGGATTAGAAGGGAATTTCCTCAACATAAAGGACATCTACAAAAACCCACAGCTAATGTCATACTCAATGGAGAAAGGCAAAGCTTTCCCTGTCAGATGAAGAATGCTCTCTTTCACCATTTCTATTCAACATTGTATTGAAAGTGCTAGCCAGAGCAATTAGGCAAGAAAAAGAAATCAAAGGCATCCAGACTGGAAAGAAAGGAGTAAAATGATCTTTATTCACAGATGAAATGATCTTGTAAGGTGAAAATCATGAAGAATCCACCCACCAGAAAACTGTTAAATAAATTCAGCAAAGTTGCTAGATACAAGATCAATACACAAAACTCAGTTGTATTTCTACACATGCTAGCAATGAACAATCTAAAGAGGAAATTAAGAAAGTCATTCCATTTATAATAGCATTAAGAATAAAATACATAATAAATTTAAACAAGGAAGTACAATAACTGTACACTAAACATTACAAAAATTGCTGAAAGAAATTAAAGAAAACCTAAATAAATGGAAAGATATACTGTGTTAGGTGGCAATACTATCCAAAGCAATGTACGTATTCAATACAATCCTTGTCAAAGTTCAACAGCTTTTTGTTTGCAGAAATGGTAAAACTGATTCTAAAATTCATGTGGGATTGCAAGGGACCCAGAGTAGCCAAAACAATCTTGAAAAAGGATAAAGTTGGAGGACTCTCTATGTCCAATTTCAAAACTCACTACAAAGCCACAGTAATCAAACAGTGTGGTACTGGCATAAGAACATACACACAGACCAATGAAACAGAACTGAGAGTCTGGAAATAAACCCATAAATCTATGGTCAACTGATTTTTGTCAAGGGTGCCAAAAACATTTCGTTGGGGGAAAGAACAGTCTCTTCAACAGATAGTATTCAGACAAATGGATATTCACATGAAAAATAATTAAGCTACACTCCTACTTCACATCAAATACAAAAATTAACTCAAAATGAATCAGTGACCCAAATGTAAAAGCTAAATCTATAAAACTCTTAGGAAAAAAAACCCTTAGAAGAAAACACAGGAGTAAATCTTCATGACCTTGGATTTAGCAATGATTCTTAGATATCGACACCAAAAAATAAGCAAGTGCCCCCCCTTTTCAAAAAAAGAGCAATTGTACTTCACTAAAATTAAAAACATTTGTGTACAGGACACAATCAAGAATGTTAAAAAACCTACAGGGGCCGGCCCGGTGGCGCACTGGATAGTGCGCCGCTTGGGAAGCGTGGCGGCGCTCCTGCCCGAGGGTTCGGATCCCACATGCAGGCCGGTTCCCGCTCACTGGCTGAGCGAGGCGCGGGAGCGGCGCCGGGGGTTGCGATCCCGTTGCCGGTCCCCGGTCCGGTGCGGGGGCGACACTGAGGGTTGCGATCCATTGCCGGACACGGAAAAAGACAAAAGACAAAAAAAAAAAAAAAAAAAAAAACCTACAGAAATAAGAGTCTAGTATGCAGACCATATAAAGAACTCTTAGAAGCCAACAACAACAAAAACTAATTCAAAAATGGGCAATGACTTGAATAAACATTTTTCCAATGAGGATATACAAATGGCCAACAAGCACATGAAAACATGCACAATACCATTAGTCATAAGGGAAATGCAAATCAAAACCACAGTACAATACCACTTTACACTCACTAGGATGGCCATAGACAAAACAAAAACAAAAACAAAAAAAAGAAAATAAATGTTGGTAAGCATGTGGAGAAATTGGAACCCTCTTACAATGCTGGTTGGAATGTAAAATGGTGTAACTGATGTGGAAAGTTAGATGGTTTCTTGAAAAGTAGAAGAAAATTACTATACAATCCAGCAATTCCACTCCTACGTATATACCCAAAAGAACGGAAAATAGATATTCAAACAAATACCTGTATATGAACGTTCACAGCATCACTATTCCCAATCAACAAAATGTGGAAACAATCTGAACACCCATCAACAGATGAATGGATAAACAAAAAACAGTACAGCCATACAACAGAATATCATTCAGCCATAAAAGGGATGAAGTACTGATATACGCGACAGCATGGATGAACACTGAATATATCATGCTGAATTAAGAGGCCAGGCACAAAATGTTACATATTGTATGATTCCACTATATGAACTATCTAGAATAGGTAAATCCACAGAGACAAAAAGCACAATTGTGGTTAAGAGGCTTAAGGACGGGAGAGTGGATAATGACTATTTAAGGTATAAGATTTCCTTTTCGGGTAACGAAAATGTTTTGAAATTAGATAGAAGTGATGGTTGCACAACACCAGTAATGTACTAAATATCAATGAACTGTAAACTTTTAAATGGTTAAATTTATGTTGTGACTTTACCTTACAAATTTTTTTTAATTTAATTTTATTTTATCAATATATAATGTGGTTGATTTGTGTGTCCCTTTACCGAATCCTCCCTTCTCCCCCTCCCTCCCATCAACCTCATATCTGTTAGCATGTCTTAACAACTTCAAGGAATTGTGATTGTTGTGTCTTCTTCCCGCCCCCACAATTTGTTTGTGTATTTATTTTTAGCTCCCACAAATAAGTGAAAACATGTGGTATTTCTCTTTCTGTGCCTGACTTGTTTCACTTAATATAATTTTCTCTAAGTCCATCCATTTTGCTGCGAATGGCAGTATTTCATTCTTTTTTATATCAGAGTAGTATTCCATTCTGTATATGTACCACATTTTCTGTATCCACTCATCTGATGATGGACATTTAGGTTGGTTCCAACTCTTGGCTATTGTAAATAGTGCTGCAATGAACACTGGAGTACAGGTATACCTTCGACTTGATGATTTCCATTCCTCTGGGTATATACCCAGCAGTGAAATAGCTGGGTCATATGGTAGATCTATCTGTAATTCTTTGAGGAACCTCCATACCATTTTCCATAAAGGCTGCACCATTTTGCAGTCCCACCAACAGTGCATGAGAGTTCCTTTTTCTCTGCAACCTCGCCAGCATTTATCATCACAGTCTTTTGGATATTAGCCATCCTAACTGGACTGAGATGGTATCTCCATGGGTTTTGATTTGTATTTCTTGAATGCTGAGTGATGTTGGGCAAATTTTTTTTTTAAGAGTCATATCAAAGCCTCAGTCATCTTATATCTCCTTACTGCCAACACTTTCCATCCCCGCTATTGTCGACCTAAATCAGGCCTATTATGCTGTACCTGAGCCTTCACTGTCCTCTATGAATTGGTTTCCTTACTAATCCAATCTCACCCTGATTCCACACACCATTCATATCAACCAGTCTAGTCTTCCTATAAAAACAGCTGCAATCACATACAGAACTGCTCAACAGCCAACAGTGGCTCTTATTGCCTACTGAATTAAGAGAAATACTCTGCCTAGAATGTACTGCCCTCTTTAGAATGTCCTCAGCTTTCCTTTTCAGGTTTATAGTACAGACTACTGAAAAACAGTAGATCTTCAATTAGCCATTGGTTCAAATCCCAGATCTACCACTTACTAGCTATGGAATCTCATGCAAGCTATATCACTTTTCTGAGCTTAGAAATGCAGAAAATACTATTTTTCTCATGAGAGTGTTGTGCGAATTGAGTAAAATAACGTAAAGTAACAGTATAATACATATGGTAAATGTTAAATAAAAGCATCTTTTTACAATGCCCTGCACCAAAACAACCCTAAATTTTAATAAAAATGGAATATTTGAAATCCCCTGAATAGATGTTTCTACCTTCATGACTTAGTTCTTACCTTGTTCACTAGTTTCTTACCAGAACCTTAATAAAATTCTTTCCTCTCAAAAATCTACCCACTCAAGTAGAATAACTATTTCAATTAATAACATTATTATTTCATTATTCTTCCTGCTCCATGTTTCTCAACATCCTTCATTTCCCACCCCCACCCTCAATGATACATAAACTCTCCTTTTAAAAACATCCTAGCACCTTGTACTTCTGAGGTACCTACATTAGCTTTTTCTGTATTTGTATTTTTTCCTGTTATTTCAAGCCCATTTACTAGAGCATAAGCTTCTGGAGAGAAGTGTTCTATGTCTCACTGATCTTTTGCACTTCCTAAACCATCCAGAACTGTGCACATAGCAGCTATGCAATAAATGTTTGTCAGATTTTATAAAACTGAATACTGATATAAGCAAATATTTAAAAATTTTTAAACCTGAAAATAAAGAATAGTTTCAAAAGGATTTTTTTTTTAACTCTGAAAAAGATGTCTAAAAAGGAATTAAAATTTTGGACAGACCCAACCATTAAAGTCCCTGTCAGAAAACACCAACAACAATCTAATTTTAGTGGCCAGAAATATTTCAGGAAAAGAACACAAGCTTGGACTATTTGTTTTCTATGCAACACAAAACCCTCTATAGTCTCTCTTGTGAGCATGTCTTTCAATCTAATATCTGTTTTTCCCAAACCCACTGATGCTATAACTCATGCTACAGTGATATCAAGCTCCTCACAGTTACCAAAAATCCATGCTCTTTCAAGGCTCTGAGGCTTGCACATGATATTTTTCTCCCTAAAACACTCCCTTATCCTCATTCTTTAAGACTCAGTCAAGGTATCTTCTTCCTGAAGGTTTTCCTTTCTCTCCACCACCCTCCCCTGCCAAAAGCTGATGTATTTCTTTGTGCCATTACTATTCTTTGTAAATATTTTTACCATAACACTTAATACTCTGTATAACAATATTTGCTTCCTTGAGATCAGAAAGCATGTTTTTAATTACTTCTTTATCCCAAGTGATTGGCCCACATTAAATGTTCCATTAATGTTTAATATGTGAACGACTGAACAAAAGCATGCATACTCAGAAGGTTGCATTATTCTCCTGCTTACAATTCTTTGAGAAGGGCCTGTTTATTGTCCTTTGTTTCTATTGCTAGAAAATGGTCCTTCCAATCTCCTGCTATCAATGAAAGTAGATGCAAAAGTACTATACAGAGTTATACAAACATAAAGTATTAGTATTTCTTAGTGTCTCAATTATGTTATAATCCCCTACAATTAGATCCTTTCACAAAAGGTATCACTCAAGTCAAGGTACTATCTTTTCTAAATTCTTCCTGTCTTAATTCATTTGGGCTGCCATAACAAAAATACCATAAATGGGTAACTTATACACAAATGGTGGTTTAGAGGGCTTTAAAAGGAGAGTGAATGAGGAGGTTAGTCTCTCTCTGCTCCACCATTGTTGCAATGTGATACTCTGCTGTCACTGTCACCACCACCAAGGCTCTCAACAGATGTGTTCCCTGAACTTGGTAGACTTCCCAGCCTTCAAAACTGCAAGCAGTAAATTTTGTTTTCCTTATAAATTACCCAGTTCCAAGTATTTTGTTATAAGCAACAGAAACAAATACATGTAGTATCTACCTCATAAATTTTTTGTAAAGAACTTTTTAAAGAGTATATGTAAAGCACTTAGCACAGTGCATAGCACATAGCAGGCACTCAATCAGTGGTATAACAGCCTGAACAGAAGTGACTACATTTTGCTAAACCTTTGAATTTAAAAACTTCTTCTCTCCTGTAATCTAAATCACAGTTTGCAGCTAATTGCCAGAACTGAACTCTTGCTCTCACATTGTACACAAATAATTAGAGAAAAATTATTAACCCAAATAGCCATTCTTTACTAGCTTACTAACCTGATCTTATTTGAGAATAACAGGAACTAAATCCATGGAGAACAAATTACGACGCTGGTCAATTCCCACCTAGGAAGTTCCCTGATGATTATCTGAAACACTCAGGCATGTCTGCATGTCCCCACTTGGTCACCATGAATCGATTTTCTACCATAAACCCCTAAAAAACCCTTTGGCAAATCTGGGAGAGGCGGAGATGGTCTTTGAGACATAAGTTGACCATGTCCCCAGGCTGCTGGCTTCCTGATTAAAGGCTACCTTTCCTCACACTAACTCTTGTCTCTCCATTATTGGCCACTGGGCAGCAAGCAAACACACCTTTGGGGGTCTCAGTTAGCAATGGTAGTTATTACTTTCCCATCACCTAGTGTCTGGTATTTAATTTTTCAAACTTAACCATTTATTGTTGCATTATACCTGGAGCTGGCTGGGGTTAAGAGGAAAATGCTCAGATCTAAGCACTGAGGAAATGAACAAATCTGAGGTAGACTTTTTTACTGTTAGCTTTATTTTTTTTTAAAAAAGTGTTATATAGCTTCCAATTTTCCCTTCACTACTATCCACTGGTCTTACTTCTCTCTTCCTATAGCACTGTTTCTTAACCAGAACAACACATTATAAACACCTCAAAAGTTTTTAAGAACTCGGTTAAACATTGTAAGCAATCCACCTTTATGTGATAGCCGTCCTCTTCCTTTGTACCGTAACTATTTCTTATGGAACCTGGTTTCCAAATCCCTGATATACTGGATACCAGTATTTGGAAGCATCCAAGTTCTCAATACCATTATTAAAAGTATATCTATCTGAAGTGGATAAACCATGTCATGTTTTATTTGGCCAGTGCACACATAAGGGAGCTATCGCATCCCTTCACCTGAGCACCTCACAGACCTGAATCAATGCCACCATGGACTATGTCAAGACTTTAGCACCTACATTAGCACAGCAGCTCTTACTAATAAGCCTTTTGCTCATGTAAACTGTTGCCAGGCTAGTTATCATCAATCTTCTCAATCCCTTTTAAAATCGCAGGGTTTTACATTAGTGTCTGTTCTTATTCATCTTGTTTATTTCTATCTCAATTTTTAGCTCCCAAATATATTTCAGAACCCAATGTATTAGTTATTGCTTTCAACTTTAGGTACTCCTTACTTTAAGCACGTCACTTCCCTTCATCTAAATCACTGAGTAAATTGTTCAATAGAATGGTAACAAAATTAATAAATAAATTCACACACACACACACACACACACACAAAACGGGGGGGGCGGGGGGAAGAAGATATAACAACTACAATTACTTGAAGTTGATACGACAAGCAAACAGAAAGGACATTATTGGGTGGGAGGGAGGAGAGGGAGGAGGGAGGGAGGTTTTGGTAAGGGGCAATAATAATCGACCACAAGGTCAACCACAACGTATATCGACAAGATAAAATTTAAAAATAAAATAAAATAAAATAAAATAAAATAAAATAAAATAAAATAAAATAAAATAAAATAAAATAAAATAAAATAAAATAAAATAAAATAAAATAAAATAAAATAAAATAAAATAAAATAAAATAAAATAAAATAAAATAAAATAAAATAAAATAAAATAAAATAAAATAAAATAAAATAAAATAAAATAAAATAAAATAAAATAAAATAAAATAAAATAAAATAAAATAAAATAAAATAAAATAAAATAAAATAAAATAAAATAAAATAAAATAAAATAAAATAAAATAAAATAAAATAAAATAAAATAAAATAAAATAAAATAAAATAAAATAAAATAAAATAAAATAAAATAAAATAAAATAAAATAAAATAAAATAAAATAAAATAAAATAAAATAAAATAAAATAAAATAAAATAAATAAATTACAAGTAAAAATAAATAAATAAAAAGACATGGATATTCTGAAAGTAAGTTTCAGACCAAATTAATAATAAATACTAAATTACAAGTAAAAAAAAAATAAATAAAAAGACATGGATATTCTGAAAGTAAGTTTCAGACCAAATTAATAATAAATACTCTGAAAATTTCTACAAGGGCTAAAAAAACAAACAAACAAACAAAAAAGAACGATAACAAAGTATTACTGCTTCTTCCTAGTGAACTATCATTTTGTTCTTATGTTTGTACTTCTTTCAAAACCAAATTCTCCCTCATGGATTCCCCACCCCTGATATGACACTCATAAGACTGCTTAGTTGTTTACCAGGACTGTAAAACTTTTAGAGTTAGAAGGGACTTTCCAGGATCATCTAGTCTTGCCCAACTCTCTTTTAGAAATAAGAAACAGGAAATTAGAAAAGTTATATACCCTGGGCATATAACAGGTATATATGGAGGCAAAATTAAGGAATTCTAAATACAAACATATGGTACTCCTTCCAATACAGGTTATTTAATTTCTTTGTATTTTCATCTGTTCATTTCATCTACATAAAACAATTGTTTTTGATTATTCTGTCTTACCTAAAACACTGCAATTTTTATTTTCAAGGGTATTCTGGCTACCACACAAGGAGCATATACCCTGTTTCCTCTACTTTTTAAGTCCATTCAGGGAGTAGGTGGATGAACAGTATGTCACTACTGTGACAAGCTGTCTGGCAAAATAAATACAAATTTGGGGCTGCTGCAGGGATTGAGGAAAGGGATATTTTGGTTAAAAATCTCAAATCCTGACCCTTGGTCTACAAGTACATTTAAGATTAATTATCAACTTCCTAAGACTCAGAAGAGAGAATAATATGATATATATTCAATCACTGTACCAATAATATGACATACTCTTTTTACCCTTTTTGTATCATTTCTGGTTGATTTATGGCCAATATCACTTATGACCAAACCTAGAAATGAAACCCACTATATTATTAATAATAAATAACAACCATCATCTACCTCCCACCAAAATTTAAGTTTTGTGAAAGTTAGCATTAATTTTTCACTCTATGATTTTTGCCTTGCTTGTAGAAGGCTGTCAATAAAAATGCATTGGTAAACAAATGAATGAATAAATTAATAAGTTCTTTAAAAGGAAAACTAAACCAAAAAATGAAAATACAAAGATCTGAAAATTTGATAACTTCCCAAAAAGTAAGGAGAAGTTAAGATACATATTTCCAGAGGGATTCACTTAGCCACCAAAGCTAACTAAAGAAACAAATGATCCTTCATATTACAATTCAACATTCTTTTTCAACAAATTGCTTACTCCTTTTGTTTTGCCCTTTTCCTAGAATCTCTCATCAGGTTACTTTTTGTTTTCTTATGCTCCTTATGCATAAGAGAGTTCTAAAATAATTTCTCTGTTCATTTTTCTAGAAATATCAAGCAAATATTCAAAGAGATCAAACTAATTATCATAAAAAGGCCATCAGCAGACACAGATTAGGCTCTTGTAAATTAGTATTAGTATTACTTTATGACCTGAACTCAAAAACAATCCCAGAAACTCACTATTTTATTTTCTTCATATGCAGCTGCTCCCAGAACTCCTTTCAAGTCTCACATGCACCAAAATAGTAATTTGAAGCAATCCTACACTAATTAAATCAAACCATTCTTTTTACTAGTGCATTTATTAAATGTTATCTTTAAACTGTTCCTCTAAAATCTAAGTAAAAAGCAGTAAGACAATATCATGTTAATTCAAAGGTCGAGGATGAAGGAACTAGTTCACTTAATCCTTTTTTTCCTAAGTTTTTAACATGTTTACAATTTATTTAATTCATTTCAAATGGCTCTGCTAAAATGAAAGTTACTGAATTCGAACTGCATCAAACGCACACCATTTATATCCTCTGCCTATTTGTTATTGAAACATTCATACTAAAACATTTTTAAATTATTTTACCTACCAAGTCAAAACTAGTATTATTTAATATATCACAGTTTAGCCTATGTTACATAAACAACATACAGCACCACCTTATATAAAACCAACAAGTTCTTTCCACAGTTTTCCTTTAAATTCACAAAAGTGAAAAATATAATTCAAAACCTACAGATTTAATAAAGAGATTAACTTACTGAAAAAATCTTTAAAGGCATTTATCCAATCCATTTTGAACAAAAATTCCGTGTTCTCTTTTGTCAGTTTGTTAACAAGCTCAGGATAATTCTTAGTGAGCTTCCTGGTCTGTACTGCAACACTGAAACTTCCCACACCCAATCCATGTGACCTGGCCCACACCCAGACAATAGAAAGTTTTTTCTGAGGCTTCTCTTTCCACAGCTTTTTTCCTAAACTGTAATAGAGCCAGTAAAAACAGTAAATCATGATGGCCAAAAATGTGACCTTATTATTCAGACTTATTTTGGAAGAAGCTTTAAGGCATATGTATTTTTTAACAGTAAAAATATATTTACAAATTCATCCTTTTCTTTGTTTTCTCCCTTTCAACTCTCAATGTTTCCACCAGCACAATCACTGTGAAACAAATCTATTAATTTGCATGGGACATTTAAGTTACCAAAAAGGGTGCAGAAATTCTGAGTAAAGGGAAAAGCTGTTTGATGCAAAAAGCTGGATTTACATCATTATACAGGCTAACTACAGATCACTAACTTGTTCTCAAACTAACAATGTTTTGACATAGTCTGGAATATTAACAGCCAATAACTGTAATATACTAATAAAATTAACAGAGATTTCCTAAGACTTAAATATAGATAAAATCTTACTAAAATTGTCTCAGTAATATCAGAAAATAATATGAAAGGTTTCCCTGAAGTATTAACAAATAATAAAAATTATATCTAATTGGGCTTTTAGATTTATATAAAGCAATATTAAAAACGGATATTTTTCCTCTTTGTTCTGACATTAGTTTTTTCACTATCTTTTGTTAATTACTGCTACATATGCTCTAGTCCCAGGATACCAGTAAAAAGGAACAAAAGTCTACCTAGGTATGCCCTAGTCCTCTCTGTGCATTCTTCACTATGAGGCATACTTTCTTGATAGAAATTACCTTAATTTTCCCCAATACCTCTAATCAGCATGCTTTAAATAAATGTCCAGTATTTACAAAACTAGAAGTATTCTAAGTGTGGTCTCTTTAGCTCCTCAAGGAAAATCTTTCTGATTTGTCTTCCATTTAAAAACTAAAAACAATTGTCTTATTTGCAAAACCTTAAAATCTAAAAAAGTTATCTCAGCAGTTACATGTCGCAGTGACTATATATGTCATATTACCTTTAGAAAACTGGAAATGTTTTCAGCACAGAAACTTATATTCCAATACTTTATATCTTACTTTGAACTGTGTCATATTTTAGTTTTTGCTGTTTTAACAATGGCTAAAAATGTTCAATATTTGTCTTATCTTACATTGCTGATAATTAAAAGAGCATTCTAGTCTAAGATAATAATATTGTTGAATAAGAAATAAACACTAATGTAAAGCAGTGAGTAAATCATATTTCATATTTGTCAATCATGCTACATTGCTCCCAACCTGTCTTTGCAAGGAGAAATTTTGCTTTTCTTCTGCATATAGACAAAGAACCACTAAGCAACAGCATGTTGCCTGAATACCAAAAATGACATTCTGTCCCTCCCATTCCTTCCTGTCAGCTAAGGAGAGTTTAACTATTAAAAAAAAAAAGGCCAGTCCTCACCCATGCATATTTCCTTCCTATAGGCCCAGTGTGAAGTAGGCTCCACTGTCTCAGGCCCTAATAGAGGGCCAATAAAGTGTAAATAAATAAAACAAAAACTTTATAATTAGAGGAAGAAAGGAGGGGAAAAAGAGAAGCAAAATGGGAAAGAGATCAACTGTGTAAATGCTAATGTGAAGTAACGATCCAGCTCAAAATTCTTATCAAACAGAATAAGATTGATGATTGTTTTTTAAGTGAATTTGAAAATGTAAACCATTACATATTAAAGTACAGCAATGTGTCACGTAAAACAGGTGCCTTGATGCCAAAAGAAGCAACTCTGTGTCATACTCTTTCGCCTGCCTCAATTAGATGCAGAATTTGCCTGTACATATAAATTCCAACAGGCACTCATGATTTAAGAAGCCTTGTCAGAAGGTCAGTTAGTTCTGTTCATTAGCATCACTGTGGTTTGACACCTTTGAACTTGGGCCTAGATTTATGGAAACTGTTTGCTAACACTTAGGACTTTCACTGGTCTCCTTGCTTGAATAAAAGCCATGAGCCAAACTTACCTTCCCTAGCTGAAATTCCAGTCCTGGCCTTTTCAAATCAATTCTGCCCATTGCTGCCAGAATGGTGTACAAAGAACTAAGCTCCAGAAACCATTTTTTAAAAAGCTATTTTTCTTTTAATGCAAAAACTTACCTAAGGTATCTTTTAGGTTTTTTACAATAGATGCTTTCCGAGCACTATTTTTCCTTTCCACGTAGTTAGAAGGCACAAAACCCGTTTTATTCATGGAATTTCGAACTCGCCACCAGGACTTAGAGTCATCCAGAAGCCACAATCTTTCATTCTTTTTGATGTCCAGCTCTTGTTCTTGTTGGGCCACATAATCAAATTTAGCTACTACAACCACTTCTTCTGCCATCTTTCAACAGCTTCAGCACTGTAAACACAGAAATATTTTTATATAAGGTTGAAGTAGTAGAAGTCTACATGCTTTTCAAAAGACACATACCTAAAAATCGAAGGACATTGAAAGGTTGAAGCTAAAACTATGGGGCAAAAATATACACCATGCAAATACTAATTTTAAAAAACTGGTGTTGCTATATTAATATCACACAAAATAACTGTAAGGCAAAGCCCTTTACTAGCAATAAAGTTCACTACACAATGATAAAAGGTTCTACTAAATATACATAAGATCTAAACCTATATATACTGAGAAGTCCCCAGGGTCCTGAGGCAGCAGACTGAGGGCCTCAGCCCTACCTACCCTACTGCAACCAGGCGAGCAAGGAGCCAGCCTTGAGCCAGCCCCATCCCACCTTTCTCCCCCAACAACATCTAAGAAAGTACTTATTACTAAAAGAAAAAAAAAATAAGTAAGTAAACTTATGTGTCCTAATAATAATAAATAGACTGGTAGAACCACAAGGAGAAACTGACAAATCCATTATCACAGAAAGCCATTTTTAACATATTTGTCTCAATAATGAAACAATTAAAGAGACAAAAACAGTAAGACTAGAGAAGAATTGATATTAAAACCAGTAAGTTTGCTCTAATAGACATATACAAAATATTACCTACAAACAGAAGAATACAAATGGAACATACACAAAAACTGATCAAATGCCAAGCCAAAAAGAAAGTCTCAACAACTTTGATGCAACTGGTATCCTACAAACATATTCTCTGATAACCGTAACAAAATATAGCTTTTCTTAAAATCATGTATGTTTGGAAAATTCTAAAAACTCATGAGTCTAAGAAGAAATCATATAGAATTTTGAAAATATTTAGAAATAAATGATAATAAAGACTATACATCTAATCTTGTGGGATGCAGCAAAAGAATTATATAGAAGGAGATTTTTAGTTTTAGTTATATTAGAAAATAAGAGCTAAAAATAATCAATAAACATCGACCTTAAGCAGTTAAAAAAGTAGAAGAATCTAAAGAAAAGTAGAAAATAGGAAATACAAATGAAAGCATAATTTAATAAAACAGATAACAAAGATATAACAAAATCTCAATAAAATGAAAAGGAAGCTCTTTGTCAAGACAAATAAAGTTGACATAATTCTGGCAAGACTGATCAATGAAAAAGAAAAAGCACAGCCAACTACCAGAATGAAAAGGAGTCAAAATTACAGAGGCTGCAGACATTCAAAAGGCACGGCAATAATATAAAAAACTTTATCAGTAAATCTGAAAACAAGTGAAATGTACAAATTTATAGAAAAATAAAATAGGGCCGGCCCGGTGGCGCACTCAGTAGAGTGCAGCGCTTAGGAGTACGGCGGCGCTCCCGCCGAGGGTTTGGATCCCATACAGAGACTGGTCCGCTCACTGGTTGAGCGTGGTGCGGGCGCGACACCGAGGGTTGCGATCCCGTTGCCGGTCGCTGTACGGGCGCGACACTGAGGGTTGCGATCCCGTTACCGGTCACGAAAAAAGACAAAAAGGAAAAAAAAGAAAAAGAAAATAAAAGTAGATGATTTTTTTTTAATTACAAAACTATTGATACACTTACTGAGACACTAGAAAGCTAAAAGCTGACTTCTTTCAGGGATACCTGGGCATTCCTTCCCTGTGCCTCATCCCCCATCCAATTAATCTATCAGCTTGATGAAATCAAATTCTAGGTTCCAGTGAAATTTTAAAAGTTGACAAACTGATTTTAAAATTCATCTAGAAAAGTAAACATGTAAAACTTGCAATGAATATTTTTTGGAAAAATATAAGGGATGGAGGGCTGGCCCGTGGCTCACTTGGGAGAGTGTGGTGTTGATAACACCAAGGCCATGGGTTCGGATCCCTATATAGGGATGGCTGGTTAGCTCACTTGGGAGAGTGTGGTGCTGACAACACCAAGTCAAGGGTTAAGATCCCCTTACCAGTCATCTTTTTTAAAAAAATAAGGGTTGGTACAATGACACTGTAGGTTGTATATCCAGCATTCATTTTCTCTTTTCCTAACAGCATCCCAATTATCTTTCTAGTAATCACCTCTTTATTTTGGCCAAGCAACTTGGGGAATTGATCCTAGCTTCAAAGATGTATCTGGATTAACCAAAGCCCCATCTGCATATTAGAATAACTTATGGAAATTCTTAAAAAACACAGGTGCTTGGGCCCCTACTTCAGAGATTCTAATCAGTCTGGAGTTTCACTCAGGTATTATTAGTATTTTTAAAAATTATCCAAGTGACTTTAATATACAGCCAGGATTGAAAACCCACATAAGCCAATCATGACAATCTTTTCCTTGCTAGGTTTGTCCACACTAACCCACTTACGGACAATGACCCAGATGCAAGGAAAAGTTTGCTAGGGATTTCAGGGAACAGTTGATTGCCTCTTGAGAAACACAGGCTATCTCTGAACTGTCATGGACAGATAGATGAAAGGTCTGGAACTACTGCAGCCACCTTATCACTAACTGGAGGATAAAACTGACAAGCATGTGAAAGGAGTGCTTCTGGGAAATAGAGCCAGAGGTGCTAAAACAAGCACTGAAAACAACAATCACTAAAACAAACACTTGTGGAGTATACTAACATTTATAAAGCAAATGTATTTCACAAGGCCTAGTTTCCAAAGCCCTGTAGTTTCAGGTATAACCTAATTTTTTAAAATTACACATAGAAATGTTAACTTTGCAAAAGACAGGAAACTTTCCCCAGGCTAAAGTCTCTGATACAGATATAGAATTGTGACACAGCAAAATTGCTGGCTCAAAGGACAGATGCCCTTGGAGCAGGTTAAGCTATTGATTGATATGTTAAGTTGCTTTATTGTTGTGTAAACATACTAAGGAAATTGCTGTAGGGANACAAACAAACAAACAATCAAAAACTGTGGTCCCACCAACAACAGCAAAGGCCAAGTAGGAAACCCAGATTTCCAACTCAAGAGGCTATAATGAGGCACTTCAACTTCTCCACTGGATGGTGTAAGGAAAGGCCAATTAAGGAGCCAGAACTTTTACCCACCAGACAGAAAATCAGCAAAGATATCAAAGAACTCAATAACACATTCAACCAACAGGATCTAATCAACATTTATAGAATACTCCATCTCAAAACATCAGAATTACACGTTTTTCAAACACCCAGGAAACAAAACCAAGATAGATTATCCTGAGCCATAGAAAAAATTTCGACAAACTTAAAAGAATTGAAATCATACGGTGAATGTGTTCTTGACTACGATGGACCAAACTAGACATCAATAACAGAAAGATAACAGGAAAACTTCTAATTATGTAGAAGGTAAACAACACACTTCTAAACAATAGTGGGTCAGAGGAAAATCAGAAATCAAAATCTGTGGAGCATAGATAAAGCAGTGCTGAGAGGAAAATTTATAGTACACTAAAGGCATATAATTAGAAAGAGGAAAAGCCTCAAATCAGTAATCTAACCTCCTGCCTCAAGAACCTAAAAAAAGAAGAGCATAAGAAACTTAAAGCAAGCAGAAGGAAGTAAATGAAAAGAGAAATCAATGACATTGAAAACAAAAACAACAGCAAAAAATGGATGAAACAGATTGCTCTTTAAAGAGATCAATAAGGGGCCGGCCCGGTGGCGCACTGGATAGTGCGCCGCTTGGGAAGCGCGGCGGCGCTCCCGTCCGAGGGTTCGGATCCCACATACAGACCGGCTCCCGCTCACTGGCTGAGCAAGGCGCGGGAGCAACACCAAGGCTTGCGATCCCGGTGCCGGGCCCCCGGCCGGTGCGGGG
>NW_007731244.1:54705-74222 GCF_000696425.1 Galeopterus variegatus | reverse complement strand
AGAAAAAAGACAAAAAATAAAAATAAATAAATAAATAAATAAATAAAGAGATCAATAAAATTGACAAATTTTTAGGGGAAAAAGGACACAAATTAACAATATTAAAAATGAAATAAGATGTATCTCTACAGATGATGCAGGACAATAAGGATTAAAGAGGATAATAAGGG
Organism: Galeopterus variegatus; assembly: GCF_000696425.1. Lineage (NCBI taxonomy): Eukaryota > Metazoa > Chordata > Mammalia > Dermoptera > Cynocephalidae > Galeopterus > Galeopterus variegatus. The sequence continues at coordinate 74,052 of NW_007731244.1, read as the reverse complement.
AATACTACAAACAACTCCACACATACAAATTTGACAACTTAGAGGAAGCTGACCAATTCTTTTAAAATGCAAATTACCACAACACATCCGGTATGAAACAGATAACTTAAATGGCCATATAACTAATCAGAAATTTAATTCGCAATTTAAAAGCCCCATTCATAAAAAGAAACCTCCAGGTCCAGATGTTCTAACTGAAGAATTCTACCAAATATTTAAAGAATTAACAAATTCTACATAATCTCTTCTCTCTCTTTTTTTTTCCTTTTTGTATTTTTTCGTGACCGGTAACGGGATTGCAACCCTCGGTGTCGCGCCCGTACCGTGACCAGCAACAGTATCGCAACCCTTGGTGTCGCGCCCACACCGCGCTCAACCAGTGAGCTGACCAGTCTATATGGGATTCGAACCCTCGGCGGGAGCGCCGCCATGCTCCCAAGCGCCGCACTCTACCAAGTGCGCCACCGGGCCGGCCCTATAATCTCTTCTAAAAAGTAGAAAAGGAAGAAACATTTCCCAGTTCCTCTTTAAGGTTAGTATTACCCTGATGTCAAAACTAAAAAAAGACAGTACAAAAAAGGAAAATATCAACCAATAACCCTATGAAATATAGGAAAAAATCCCTAACAAAATATTAGAAAATAGAATTCAGCAGTATGTAAAAAGAACTAACACTCCATGACTAAGTGGGTTCTTTTCAGGAATGCAAGGCTGGTTCAATATTTAAATATTACTCAGTATACTCCACCACATTAATAAGCTAATAGAGAAAAATCATGATGCAGGAAAAGCATCTGACAAAATTCGACACTCATTCATGGTAAAAGCTCTCAAAAATAGAAAGAGAAGGGAATAACTTCAACTCAATAAATAGCATGTACAAAAAACCTACAGCTAACATCATATTTAATGTGAGAGACTGGATGCTTTCCCCCTAATATCAAGAACAAGGAAAGGATGTCTACTCTCACCACTCCTATTCATCATTACGCTGAAAGTTCTATTCAGTTCAGTAAGGCAAGAAAAGAAATTAAGAGCATATAGATCAGAAAAGAAGCAAAAAACAGTCCTTATTTGCAAATGACATGACTAACTACATAGAAGATTCCAAAGAATATATGAAAAAAACTCCTAATACTGTTAAAAATAACTAAATGGGAGGCCCTTAGACTAAGGTTGCCCTAAGCCCTGGGTTCTTACATAAGTAAAGGGAAACCTAACTCAGAATTTAAAAGAAAATGAACTTAAGCTCAGCCAATCAGGTGGCCAACTGGGCATTTGTTATATAGCCTTGATCTTCCCACTGGGATAATCCAAATAAGGTAATTGCTCAAACTTTAACAAATCAATTTAATAAGTGAATTCAGCAAGATCACAGGATACAAGATCAACCTGCAAAAATCAATTGTATTTCCATATACTAGCAAAAAACACATGGACACCAAAATTTTAAATAATATATTATTTACAATCACTCAAAAATGTAAAAATAAAGAAAAAGTTGCAAATCTAACAAAACATGAAAAGGACCTAGATGTTGAAAAGTACAAAATGCTGATGAAGATATCAAAGAAAAGCTAAATAAAAGTGTTCATGGACTAGAAGACTCAATATAGTAAAGATGTCAATTTTTCCTAAATTGATAAACAGGTTTAATGCAATTCTTAATAAAACCATAGCAAAACTTTTTTGGACATACAGACAATTTACTCTATAGCTTATATAGAAAGGCAAAATAACTAGAAGAACTAAAACAATTTCTAAAAGGAAGAATAAAATGGGAGGAAAGAGTCTTCCAAATATCAAGACCTATTACGTAGCTATAGTAGTCAAGATTATGTGGTGGGAAAGTAGAATTAAGCTCCACTTCTTACAGGGGAGAGAGTATCAAAGAATGTGTGGACATGGCCACATCAATCACTCTAAGTCTTATGACAGCCTCAAAACAACTTTAGTCCAACAAAAACAACAACAACAAAGCTCTTGCAGTAAAAACCTGAGCTATCAAGACAGTTGTGTCCAGTTTAAAATTTTATTCAGAGACGCGTTTGAAAAACATTTTGTGACATTGTAATGCTCCCTTCATCTCATTCCTCCACTGGAAGCTTGAATACTTGGGAGGTGTTGGGCTACGCCCGGGCCGCCAGCCATTTTGGGAAAGTACCTCAGCCATTTTAAACTTGCTTCGGGCTGATTCTGGGAAACCGAAACCTAAGCGGAGAACTCAAAACTTAAAAGAACTAACTTCCGGGTTACGGTGACTCTGCACTTTTTTCCCGCCTGCCCTGTCCTCACCCCTCCTCCCGGGTAGCAGTGTGTCAACTCCCTATTGGATAAGAGCTCCCCCGCCCCTGGTACCTTATAAAAACCCCTGCTTGCTGTAATAAACAGAGTTCCGGCTTTGACCGCTCTCCTGGCTCGGTGTTCTTTCTTTGTCCCCGGGGCCGAAGCGCAGAGGGGATCGGGCCTGCGACACTCATCATCCCGCTCAGCCCCACAAGAGGTTACCGCCGGCTGGTCCGGGGTCCCTTCCCGCCCTGTGTTGTTGGTCCCCGGTGGCGAGGAACCAACACTGGCAAAGGGATGGAAACACAGATCAATGGAATCAAACAGAGAACCCAGAAATAAATCCACACAGATATGTCCAACTGAATTTTGAAAAAGGTGCAAAGGTAATTCAATGGAGGAAAACTAGCCTTTCTCAAATGTTGCTAAATAACTGGACGAGGGGGTAGAGAAGTAACTAGAACTAATCTCACACCTTATTCAAATACTAACTCAAAATGGATCACAGACTCAAATGTAAACCTATAAAACTTTTAGAATAAATATCAGAGAAAATCTTCAGGATTTAGAGCTAGACAAAGACTTGACATCAAAAGCAAGATCCACGAAAGGAAAAACTCAACAGCTGAAAAAACAAACCTCATCAGAAAACAAGCAAAAGACATTGAGACATTTACTGAAAAAGATTTACAGATGGGAAATAAACACATGGAAAGATACTTATCATCATTAGCTATTAAGGAAATGCAAATTAAAACCACATTGAGATACTACACATTCCTATCAGAATGGCTAAAATAAAAGAGTGGCAATACCAAATGCTGACACAAGGATATGTTGAAACTGGATTGCTCATACATACCTTGCTGATGAGACTATAAATGGTGCATATACTCTGGAAAACAGTTTGACAGCTTCTCCTAAATCTAAACATGCAACTATCACACAACCCAGCAATTGCACTCCTTGGTGTTTACTTAAGAGAAACGAAGATTTACATTCACATGAAAACTTTTACTTGAACGTTTATAGCAACTTTATTTGTAACAGCTCAAAACTGGAAACCACCCAAATGCCCTTCAACAGGTGAATGATTAACCAAACTATGGTACATCCATACCAAAAAGGAATGAACAACTGATACAAAAACAACATAGATGAATCTCTGGGGAATTACGCTGACTGAAAAGAAAGAGGCCAATCCTGAAGGTTACATACTGTATGATTCCATTTATGTAACATTCTTGAAATGATAAAATTATAGAAACAATGAATAGATTAGTGGTTGCCAAGGGTTAAAGAAGGGTTGGCAGCAGGAGGAAAGTGGGTGTGGCTATAAAAGAAAAACATGAGAGATTCTTGTGGTAATAGAAGTGTCATATATCTTTACTGTATCAATATTAATATCCTTGTTGTGATAATATACTGTACTTTTGCCAGATGTTACCACTGGGGGAAACTAGGCAAAGGATACACTGAATCTCACAGTAAGTTCTAAAATTTCTTAAAATTGCATGGAGATCTATAATTATCTCAAAATAAAAAGTTTAATTAAAGTAAAATAGACCAATTATAGATTTAAAGATAAAAAAGCAAAACAAAAAATAAAACACAGAAATGATATTTTCATATTTTTGATACAGGGAAATCCTTTATTACCATAACTCTAGTACTAGAAACTATAAATTGAAAAAAAAATGTTGACTTCTATACAGGAAAAATACCACAAACTTAAAAAACAAAAATGTATTAACAGTTCTAGAGATTAGAAGTGTGAAATGGGTCTCATGTGCTAAAATCAACGTGTTAGCAGACCTGTGTTCCTACTGGAGGATGTAAAGGAGAATCCATTCCTTGCCTTTTTCAGCTTCCAGAAACTGCCCACATTCTTTGGCTCCTGGCTGCATCACTCAGACTTTTCTTTGGTCATCACATTTCCTTTTCTCACTTTGACTCTTCTGTCTCCCTCTTAAAAGAATTCTTATTAAGTACTACATAGGACCCATAAAGATAATCCTGGATAATATCCCCATCTCAAAATCCTTAATCACAACTGCAAAGTCCCTTTAATTAGATCAGGTAACATAGTCACAGGTTCTTGGGATTAGAACATACATGTCTTTGGGGAGCCACTGTATCTACTACTAACATCAAAAAACAAATTGAAAGACTTACAAAAGTGGGGAAATATTTGTTCTATGCTCAGGTATTTAATACCCATTAAAGCTCGTACAAAAGATGAGAAAAGATAAGTTTAAAACTTGGCAAAGAACAATTACGGAAGAGAAAACACAAATGATCAAAGAGGACTCAGAAAGATCCTGAATGTCTTTATAACTAAGAAAATTAAAAATGAAACTGAAATACTATTCTTCACCTATCAGCGTGACAAAAATACTACCATTATCTAGTGCTTCCCAAAATGTACAAAAATAGGCATTCTACTACATTATTGCTATAATAACTAAAAATTTATAAAAAGCTTTCCTGGTATGAAGTAATAGAAATTTTCAACACATATAAAAGTAGACAATAGTACAATAAACCCCATACCTATCACCCAACTTTAATTATCAATATTATGCCTTTGTGGTTCACCCATCCCTACCAATTTTTGGTGGAAGAAGTGGAATCCTATGACTTCATTTATAAGTACTAAGATAAGAACAAATACACCTAAAAAAGTAACAAATAGACAGCTCTTGACCTTTTTACCATGGGCCTCCTCCTCCTTTATGGCAGTCTGGTGAAAGCTATAACGCTTACTCACAATAATGTTTTTAAATGTATAAAAATACAAAAAAATGCATATAAAATCAACTATATTGAAATACAGTTACTGATTTTTTTTAAAATTTATGCTTTTAAAAATGTTTTTTCTTATTAAGGTTTAGAACCCCTTCAACACTTCTTTCATGTCATCTAATATTAAAGTTCAATTTTTGCTGAATGTATTTTTTTCTTAAATCTTTTTACAATTGGTTTGTTTGAACAGGAATCCAAATTAAGTCCATATATTGCACTTTGTCTAATATTTTTTAAGTCTTTAATCTATAACACCGCTCTCTTTCCCTACTCTTTCAATGTCATTCACTTATTTATTGAAGAAATTAGCCTCATTTGTCCTGTAGCATTTCTCACACCATGGATTAGGTTGATTTGTATCTTCATGGTGCTCCTCTATCTCTCCTATTTCCTGTAAACTGGTAATTATTTTCAGAGACATTACTTTTTATTTTTCTTCCCCCCAGTTTCTGTTGTTGCTGTTGTCATTGTTGTAAGAATACTTCACAAATACTCTTGAACACTTCTTATTGCCATATATTAGGGGCACACTATGTCTGCCTGAATAATTTTCAATGATGTTAAGACTGAATGGTAGATTTAGTAGTATCGAACTGATTCACCCTATATAAAGGTCCACATCAAACCCTCACCTAATGGTTTTATCAGCCACCAGTGATCACTGCCTACATCTACTATTTCCAGAATGATGATCTACTATCTCCACCTCATTTCAAAAACTGTGATTGTTTTAGAAAGAACTGTGCCTCACTAATTTTTCGTTTACCCTAATATATAGACCCTACAGGAAAGGGGTACTTCTGTGTGGTTATGACACCAACCAGATTTATGGTTAGGTTCATTTGTTTCCACTTTTTGAAGATCACTTTATTTTACCTTTTAAAAAATAATTGTTTCATAATTACATAAATTTTTGATGGTTCTAAAAGTTAATCTATCATTTTGGACACGAGATAGCAGAGGCAAGATTTTGAAGCAAGATGGTAGACTAAAGGTGCCCAGAGCACGTTTCTCCCACAGAAAAAGACCAAAACAACTACCTGAGAGCTAAATATTGAAAGGAGCAATGGTGGTGGAGTGTGGAAGTGCAACAGAACACTGGTGAGATCACTGTGGACAAGAAAGCCCAGGATGGTGGCATATATAGAGAGAAGCACACAACCTCAACCGCCATGTCTCTGACACCAGGATCAGTGCAAGAAGAATTTTCCCTTGCAGAGAAAAGGTAGGCAGAGGACCGACACCATCCCCCATCCTCACCACAGAGGCCCACAGATCCTTTGGCAGTACAAGCTCCAAGCCAAATGTGGGGAGCAACCTAGAATATAAGCATTGCACTGTTCTACAACACTAGCACAAACCAGATCCTTTATGGGAGCACTCTACCCTGAGGCTAGTAGTGTTTCCCCAGCCTTAACACTCTGCCTTGACAACACTGATCCCAATGGCTTAAAGCCTGGGTTCACAGCAGCTGTGACTCTAGTTCTGCAGTCTGGGAAGCCAACCCTAGTCCTGTTGAACTAAAACTCCTTCACATCCCTGGACAGCAATCAGAAAGGCAGACCACCCTCCATTCTTCCCCCAACACCCCAGCCCTGCAAACTCAATTATGTACACCTGAGCACCTAATCTGGAAAAAAAAGTTCACAGGTCTCTACACTAATGACTACACCCTCAGGCAGGTGGAAATAAAGTGCGTACACCCTTCCCAGCAAAGCAAATGACCAGGTGGATACAGTCCAGCCTAGAATTCTTGCCAAAAATCGTAGAATAGGCTATGTCAGCACCCTTACTGCAGGCCTACCTAGCTGCCCAACCAACCACCCACATGTGGCTGGACCTATCACTTCACTGCAGTCCTGCATAGCAGCCCTACCCACCACCCAAAGGCAGCTGGACCAGCCCCTTCACTACAGCCCCTTCTAATGGTCTCACCCACTTCCTGAAAAGTGGCTCAGCAGCTCCACCCTTGGCAGATCAGCTCCTGAACTACAGAGGGAAGCATGACTTCACACTGGGTCCCAAGAACTGGCACTGCAGAAGGGCCACTGGCAGAGCCACTCTCAGCTAGCCAAGCCAAAGTGCATCCATGATGTCACTTTGTTATTTCACTGATGTTACCAGCTTCTATTGTTAAGCTATACTTAGCCATAAGATTGCAAAGCAACATACCCTCTTAACTTCCAGTTCCTTGAGCTAATAAATTTCTTTTTTATGTTTTCTATTATTTTCAGCTGAGAGTTGTCATACCCCTGGAATACCCACCATAGAGTCTTTGAGCCATCACATGAACATGCACCTGAGTGAGAAACAGCTTGGTTGATGTGCCTCTGGCAGATCCATCCTTGGTCAGAGAAGCAGAACAGTGACCCTGGCATGCCATATGCTCCCAACCCCAGCCTGCGAATCAACCCAGCAACCACACCCCCAGTGAGCCAACTCCTGGCCTGGAAAATAAATACTGAGACAGAACCCCAGGTCAGGGTTAATTTTCCAAAGGAGAAATGTCTCTCACTTGAGGGTTCCTGGAAATTAACCCCTTTGGGGTATCTCACTGCTCAGAAGAAATGAGCCTTGAGTAATCCTTTTTGCAGATTGCAAAGCAACATACCCTCTTAACTTCCAGTTCCTTGAGCTAATAAATTTCTTTTTTATGTTTTCTATTATTTTCAGCTGAGAGTTGCAAAATTACCCTACCAGACATCAAAAGTGCTAAAACTGCCAAGGTAATTTAAAATAATATGATACCAATACAGAAACAAATAGACCAATAGAATACAGATTGAGGTTCAGAAAACAGATACACCCTCATGAAGGTAGCTTTAGAAGCCCTCTTCTCTAACATACAAGCTATGAGTTGTAGTTTAGGCATTTTTAAAGTAGATGGAATACTTCTAAGCACTGGTGAAATACGATCTAAATACAGAAGATGTTTTTGTGTATTTTTGCCCCAAACATTTATAGTGGTCTCACCCAGACTTAATTCAAAGCATGGGTGTTTTTTGTTTTTCTTTTTTACAGTGATTTCCTCTGATAAATCCTCCCAAAGCAATCAATTTACTTTTCACAGAACAACTCTCTTTTAGTGCTATTTTTGCTTATATAATATATAAAATTATAATAAGAAGCACACTTGGAAGAAATCCAACTTCTGAATCTTGGTAAGCAGATTCAATTCAACTGGTGAAAATGGAAATGTGCCAAGGGCATCAGGCTTTATACTTCATAAGAGAAATTTGGAGGGTTAATCAGGGAAGTGAGTTAAGTAACTTACTCTGTGTGCATAAACATGCAAATATATGAGAATTTTGTATATGACAGGTTGCATTTCAGATCATTGGAGAAGAATGAGTTATTCAATAACTGATACTAAGACAACCGGCTATCTATTTGGGAAAAATAGTCCTATCTCACACAACATACAAAAGTAAATCAGACAGAGAACTTTCACCTCTGGGAAGATGGAATAACTGTCCTCTCCCTGTTTCTCTATGTACAACTAAAACCCTGAACACTATACATAAAATGTAAGAAAATTATAAAAGGTGAAGAGAAGAAGGCAGATCAGCTAGGGACCTCAAGACCAAGATTCCCTAGGCTTTATTTTTGCCTGATATATCCCAGACGTGGAGGTAAAGGTCAGCAACCTAGATACACTAACACTACAGACAAAAAATAAAAATAAAAGCAGCAGCCTGTGCTCTCCAGATAAAAGGCAAAAAAAAAGGAATACCCTAGAAAGACAGAAAACTTTTAGACAATAACTGCTGTACTCCAATCAAATGCCACAAACAAACAAACAANTGCTCCCAACCCCAGCCTGCGAATCAACCCAGCAACCACACCCCCAGTGAGCCAACTCCTGAAACAACTGACCCACAGGGTATATGTGCACACTCCTAGCCTGTGAGCCAAGCCAACGATACCTCCCCCAGCAATGCTGTGCCACTGCCACCCCAAACCTCCAAAGCATAGGTCACCAAGTCATTTGTAGACTTAACGAAAGTGGGTTACAGCTGAAAAAACTACAGAGTATACTGTGAACAAGCCATGGTACTGTACCCAATTGACACCCTAGGACACATTCACAGGTGAAAGTCTTTTCCCACACAAGCCACTCTACAAAATTCAAAATGGTGACTGTAGCACCAGAGGCATAGATATCAACACAAGGAAACAAGAAACATGAAAAAACAAGGTAACATGATACCACAAAAAAAAATAAAACAAAATAAAATAATGCTCTAGTAACTGATCCCAAAGAATTGGAAATTGCTAACTTACTGGAAAAGAAACTCAAATTAATGATCTTAAAGAAACTCACTTTGAATATAAACAACTCAATGAAGTCTGAAAAACAATTCACGATCTGAATGAAATGTTCAACAAAGAGAAAGACATCATTTAAAAACCTCAAGCAGAAATCTTAGAATTGAAGAATGGAATGAAATAAAAAAAATACATCTGAGAGTTTCAACAGACTAGATTGAGCAGAAAAAAGCATTTCTGATCTTGAAGAAAGCAGTTTTGAAGTAACACAGGAGGACAAAAGAAAAAGAAAAAAGAATTAGCAAACATTACCAGACCTATGGTATACTATTAAGCAAACAAATATTTGAATTATGAGTATTCCAGAAAAAGAAGAGGAAAACAAAAAAGATATTGAAAACACATTTAAAGAAATAATAGCCGAATACTTCCCTAGGCTTGGGAAACATGCAAACATCCAAATCCAGGAAGCTCACCGGTCCCCAAATAGATTAAACCCAAATGGGTCATTTCCAACACACACTACAGTCAAACTATCCAAAGTTAAACAGAAGTCTAAAAAAAACAAGAGTAAAACACTGAGTCACTTACATGGGAATCCTCATTAGACTAACAGCAGACACCCTTACAGGCCAGAAGAGAACAGGATGATATATCCAAAATACTGAAAGAAAAAAACTGGCAGCCAAGAATATTATACCTAGAGCAAAGCTATCTTTCAGAAATGAAAGAAATAATGTCTTTTTCAGATAAGCAATAATTAAGGGAACTCACCACCACCAGACTGACCTGACAAGAAATACTTAGGAAATCTTACATCTAGAAGAGAAAGAACGATAACAACCATTGTGAAAATTACCTGAAGATATAAAAGTTACTGGTAGAGTAGATAAATTAGAAAGAGAAAGGAATCAAGCTTTATCAATAGGGAAAACCACCAAACTGCAAGGATAAATGTTAACAGAGGAAGAAAGTGGCAAAGGGTACACAAAACTATCAGAAAACAACCATCAAAATGACAGGAATAAGACTTCACGTTATCAACAAACCATTAGACAAACTAACCGAGAAACAAAGAGAGAAAAACCAAATAAATAAAATCAAAAATGCAAATGGAGGGCCGGCCCGGTGGCGCACTGGATAGTGCGCCGCTTGGGAAGCGCGGCAGCGCTCCCGCCCGAGGGTTTGGATCCCACATACAGACTGGTTCCCGCTCACTGGCTGAGCGAGGCGCGGGAGCAACACCGAGGGTTGCAATCCCGTTGCCGGTCCCCGGTCCGGTACGGGGGCAGCACTGAGGTTTGCGATCCGTTGCCGGACATGGAAAAAAGACCAAAAAAAAAAAATGCAAATGGAGGGCCGGCCCGGTGGCACACTGGAGAGTGCACCGCTTGAGAGCGCGGCGGCGCTCCCGCCGAGGGTTCAGATCCCATGTGGAGACTGGTTCCCGCTCACTGGCTGAGCGCGGTGCGGGCGCGACACCGAGGGTTGCGATCCCGTTGCCGGTCCCCCGTATGGGCGCAACACCGAGGGTTGTGATCCCGTTACCAGTCAGTAAAAAAGACAAAAAGGAAAAAAAAAAAAAGAAATGCAAATGGAGACATTACAGCAGATAGCACCAAAATACAAAGGACCTTCAGAAACTATTATGAACTACATGCCAATAAATATGAAAACCTAGAGGAAATGGATAAATTCCTGGACACACATGCTCTACCTAGGCTGATCCAGGAAGAAACAAAAAACCTAAATAGACCAATAAGAAGTAAGGAGATTGAAACAGTAATTAAAAATCTCCCAACAAAGAAAAGCTCTGGACCAGATGGCCTTACAGCTGAATTCTAACAAAAACTTTGAGAACTAATACCAATACTTCTTAAACTATTTCAAAAAATTGAAGTGAATGGAATTCTTCCAAACTCATACTATGAGGCCAGCATTCCCCTGAAACCAAAACCAGGCAAGGACACACACAAAAAGAAAAGTACAGGCCAGTACCCCTGATGTACACAGAAGCAAAAATCCTCAATAAAATACCAGCAAACTGAATACAACAGCACATCAAAGAGACAATACACCATGTGTCGGGCCTTAAAAACTAACGCCACCTTAAGTGACATTACAAGTGGATTAACGTGGCAGCCTAAGACGGGAGGAAGTAGGGTGGGGATGTCTGCGGGAACCTTGCCTAAGCCCTTACTGGCCAAATACGTGCTTCTGCACTCGTGAACACAATAGCTAGGCATTGAGACAGGATGCATGCCCTTGAAGCTGATTGGATTATGTTAAAACCTCTCCTCCCTATCTGCCTATAAAAGGAAGTGCTTGTGTGATAATAAACGGAAATGCTTCGACAGAACCCCCGCCGCGTCTGAGTGTCCTTTACCTGGGCTGTTTGGGGGGCGGGCAGTGTGCTCACCTCTCTTCATGGCTCTCTTCCCCCATCTCCTTCCAAAGGGGACAGGAGGGAAAGAGTAATCCGGGCCGTTCGCTCGCTCACCAGAAGGAACGAGGCTAGTGCTGTTCGGACTGGCCGGCAGCGGACCCGACAACCATGATCAAGCATAATTTATCCCAGGGATGCATAGATGGTCTGACATATGCAAACCAATAAACATAATACACCACATCAACAGAATGAAAGAAAAAACCATATGATCATCTCTACAGATGCAGAAAAAGCATTTGATAAAATTCAACATCCCTTCATGATAAAAACTCTCAACAAATTAGGTACAGAAGGAGTGTATCTTAATACAATAAAGGCTGCATATGACAAATTCACAGCTACCACCACACTGAATAAGGAAAAGCTGAAAACTTTCCACCTAATAACTGGAACAAGACAAGGATGTCCACTCTCACCACTTCTATTCAACATAGTACTTACTGTAAGTCCTGGCCAGAGCAATTAGGCAAGAGAAAGAAATAAAGGGCATCCAAATTTAAAAGGAGGAAGTCAAGTTGCCCATTTGCAGATGACATCATCTTACACAGAAAGAAACCTAGACTCTACTAAAAACCTCCTAGACCTGATAAGCAAATTCAGTAAAGTGGCAAGATACAAAATAAACATACAAAAAAAATCAATAGCATTTCTATACACTAACAACAAACTACCAGAAAAAGAAATCAAGAAAGCTATCCCATTTAAAATAGCAAATACAACAAATAATACTTTGGAATAAATTTAACCAAGGAGGTGAAAGATCTCTACAATGAAAACTATAGCACACTGATTAGAGAAATTAAACAAGTCACAAATGGAAAGACATCCCATGCTCATGGATCAGAAGAACCAAAATAAGCATACTACCCAAAGCAACCTATAGATTCAATGAAATCCTCATCAAACCACCAATGACATACTTCATGGAAATAGAAAAAAAAATTTTTTTAATTTATAGGACAAACAAGAGACCCCAAATAGGCAAAGCAATCCTAAGCAAAAAGAATGAAGGGGTGGGGGTGGGGGGGGACAACACACTCGCTGACTTCAAAATATACTACAAAGTGATAGTAATCAAAATCAAAACAGCATGGTGCTGGCACAAAAACAGACCAATGGAACAGAATAGAGAATTCAGAAATAAATCTGCATACCTACAGTCAACTGCTTTTTTACAAAGGACCCAAAAACATACACTGGGGAAAGAACAGTCTCTTCAATAAATGGTGCTGGGAAAATTGGAGATCTATATGCAGAAGAATAAAACTCAATCCCTATCTCTCACCATATATCAAAATCAACTTAAACTGGATTAAAGACTTAAATGTAAGACCCCAAATAATAAAACTTCTAGATGAATACATAGGGGAAACACTTCAGGACATAGGTCTGGGGAAAGACTTTATGAATAATACTTCAGAAGCACAATGAGTTTTTCATACTGTTATGCTGAAATTCATTGGCCTCAGTATTTTTAATTCCAGAGATGATGTGAGTCAACTCTACAGTCTTTCACTCTGATTACAACTAATATCTCTGAAAAAAAATACAAAGAACAGCTACCTAAGGATGTGAAAATAGTAAATAATAGCAAGCAGACTGGAGAAGGAAATCAATCTGAACAAAGACCAATACCGTAATGATACATTTCCTTTTGGTTCCCCATTCCTTCCCCCACCCCCACCTCCACTTTATTTCCTGGCTTTCACCCAAAGGCAGGCAGAAGAGAAAATTGTACAGCAGGTACAATCAGGAAAAAACTCAAGAGAAGCCCATTTGGCCAAATACAGGGGGAAAAAATCACCTCTTGAAAGCTAGAGTGTGGGTTAACTCCCTGGAAGGTTTTCTCCCCACTCTACTAGACCTGTCCCAAGGCCAGTCTCAGGCATGGATCTGCACTGCTTCCACAATGGTGAAGATAGCATGTACATTAAGAACCAAGAGAAAATCTGTACCTCTGGATAAAGGAAACAGAAAAGGAGACCAGGGGGTAAAAAGGAGGGATGGGGTACCAACTATTTTTCTCTTTTCTCTCACCTCTTCACCCTGAAAGTAATAGGTGCAACATGGGAGACTGAAATTCCAAGAGAACGCAATCTTTCCAGTCAAAGGAACCAAGAAGAGGGATCACTGGGAGCCAGCGAATACGGAGAAAACACCCACAGAAAAGAGCTGGATAAGGTAATCTGTAACAGACTCTCTCTCTGACCAATTCTAGTACAGCTTCTTAGAGCCCTCTTCTTGTCTAGACCTCCACCTTAGTCAATAAAAATTTCACTCTCAGCATAAATGATTTTGTCCACCACCTCCCCCTGCCACACACACACTAAGAGATTTGGACAAACACTAACATAGTTTCCAACAGCTCAAGACCACATCCCTAGGATAACAACTCCAGCCCTCTTAAGTTCCTTGCCTGAGAAAGTTCAACACTACCAGGAGAATTTACTGTTTGTTCAAGCCATAACTTGGTGGGATAGGCAGACAGGCTCCTAAACACCCTCTTAGAGCAGTTACTCTAGAAAGCTTGCAATCATAAATCCTTTCTCTGACTCTGCAATACAAATCTTCTACTATCCAAAACTATCTTCTCAAGGCTCTGAGAGCTATCTCTTTGAAATATAAAGGAGATAACTTTTGCTTTTGTTCCCAGTTTCTGTGGGAGGGCAAAAGCCTAACTTCATGGGCTGAGCAGCCTAACCTGTACAGTGGCCTCTTGTCATAAAGGTAAGTTTGTTTCTCTTCCAGATAAGTGCCAATTAACAAAACCAGATAACCTAGTCACATGGACCAACTCCCCTTAACACCGTACAATGTCCTTCCCTTAGCACATCCCAAGGAGATGTCTCCTGCCTTTTGTTTTGGCAAAGATAAGTTGAGTTCACACTGGGCTCTCTTCTCTATTTCAACAGTTATTGAGTGAAATCTATCCTCACCACTCTAGTGTCCGGCTTTGTTTATCTTTGATACCTATAATTCTAATTATGAACCAACATATGTACTGGGCTCCACCTCCAAGCTGGACATGAACAGAATACATAAAACAGCATTACAAATAGATCTGCAACATAACCAGCACCACTTTAGACAAACCCAAGTACAAAATGGCACCACCCACCTCCTCCCCTCCCTTCCCCCTTCCCTTTACAAGAAGCCTCCTGACTTGAACGGAAACCTCTTTTTGCTTCTGCAAGGACTGCAGTTCTCCACCCTGATCCACATTAGCATAATGACTCTCCTTGATGGTATCACCCAGTTCTTGGCACCAACATACCAATATATGCTCTATCACCCCCACACCTGGTGCAGTCCCCCGTTTTCAGGGCAGCCCTGGGCTGCCTACTTTGAGCACAGCCCAGCAGATTTTCTTCCTTTAATAAAGCTTGAACGGTACCCAGCATCTCGGCTCACTTTCAGGCACTAAGAATGAAAGTACTATATAAACACACCAAAGCCCCCAACTATCTATCCCTAAGTGGTACATAGAGCAAACAGATGCAAACAGCCCAACAAAGGTTTAGAAAAATGAAACTGATATTAATTAGGACTGCTGCCAACAAAAGCAAGTAAAGATTTGTTTGAACCTGACCAAACCGATGCCCCCTAAAGCAACAATAAAATCAATATTCTCTTGGGCCAGTCCGGTGGCGCACTCGGTAGAGTGCGGCGCTTGGGAGTGCAGCGGCACTCCTGCCGAGGGTTCTGATCCCATATAGAGACCGGTCCGCTCACTGGTTGAGCGCGGTGCGGGCGCGACACCGAGGGTTGCGATCCCGTTACCGGTCACGAAAAAAGACAAAAAGGAAAAAAAAAATCAATATTCTCCAGAGGATTTTAACAGGATCCAAAGTCTCACATAATACTCAAAATGTCCATGATAAAATCCAAAATTTTTCAATACATTCAGGAGCAGAAAAATCTGACCAATTCGTAAATAAAAAGATAACCAACAGATGTCAACCAGAAATTACCCAGATGGTGGAATTATCAAAAACCTTAAAGCAGCTATTAAAACCATGTTCCATGAAGTAAAGGTGAACGCTCCTGAAACAAATGGAAAGATAAGTCTCATCTGAGAAACAGAAGCTATTAAATAGAATTGAATGGAAATTTTAGAACTAAACACTACAATATTTGAAATAAAGACTTCACTGAAGAGGATGAATAGCCGAATCAAGACAATAGATATATTAATTTCCTATGGCTGTTGTAACAAATTACCACAAACAGGGTGGCCTAAAACTTGAGAAATTTATTCTCTCACAGATCTGGAGGTCTCAATCAAGGACTCACTCAAGAAGTCTGAAGTCAAGTTTGTCTGTATGACCTCGGAAGAGGGGAATCTGTACTTTGCCTCTTCCAGATTTTGGTGCCTGTCAGCCTTCCTGTGGCTGTATCACTCTAATTCTGCTCTATAGTCCCAATGCCTTCTCATCCTCCTTCTCTTACTATTCTGCCAAATCTCCCTCTGCCTCATTCTTATAAGGACACTTATCATTGGATTAGGGCTCACCTGAAAAGTCCAACCTCTCAAAATCCTAAACTTGATCACATCTTTTGCCATATAAGGTAAAATCCACAGGTTCTGAGGATTAGGATGTGGACATATTAAGTGCACTTTCAACTTATGATATTTTCAACTTAGGATGGGTTTATCTACACCTAGCCTACCAAACATCATAGCTTAGCCCAGTCTACCTTAAACACGCTCAGCCTACAGTTGCAGAAAATCACCTAACACAAAGCCTACTTTATAATAAAGTATTGAATATCTCATGTAACTTACTGAATATTATACTGAAAGTGAAAAACAGAATGACAGTATGGGTACTGGAAGTATGGTTTCTACTAAATGTCTACAGCTTTCACAACACTGTAAAGTTGAAAAATCATTAAGTTGAACCATCGCAAGTCAGGAACCATCTGTATTTTATACAAAATCTAACTCAAAGCAGCCACAAACTTAAATGCAAAATGTACAACTATAAAACTTTTAGAAGAAGATATAGAAGAAAATCTTTTTAACCTTGGGCTAAAGAGTTCTTAAATATAACACCAAAAGCATTATCTATAGAAAAAAAATTGATAAATTGGACTTTATAAAAATTTAAATATTTGCCCTGAGAACGACACTGATAAGAAAATAAAAAGGTAAGCCATAGATTGAAAGAAAATATTTGCAAACCACATATCTGATAAAGGACTTATATCCAGAATATACAAAGAACTCTCAAAATTCAACAATAAGAAAATAAACCCAATTTTAAAAGGAGCAAAATATTTGAACAGATTCTTCACCAAAAAAGATATACAAGATGGCATATAAGCACTTGAAAAGGTCCTCAACATCATTAGTCATTACAGAAATTCAGATAAGAAAATAAACCCAATTTTAAAAGGAGCAAAATATTTGAACAGATTCTTCACCAAAAAAAGATATACAAGATGGCATATAAGCACTTGAAAAGGTCCTCAACATCATTAGTCATTACAGAAATTCAACCAAAAAAGGATAACACTACACAGCTACTAACTGGCTTGGGGTGGCGGGGGGAGGGGAGTAGAAAGAAAGAAAAAAAGAAACTGACAGTACCAGGTGCCAATAAGGATGCACAGCAACTGAATTCATACACTGATGGTGGGAATGCAAAATAGTACAGCCACTATGTTTGGCAGCTTCTTATAAAGCTAAATATATGCTTACTCTATGACCCAGCAATCTCCTTCCTAGATATTTACCCAAGTGAAACAGACATCTATATTCACACAAAAACCTACATTCAAATGTTTATAGCAGCTCTATTCACAATCACCAAAAACTGGAAACAATCCAAATGCCCTTTTTCAGGTGAATGGAAACAAACTTTGGTTGATCTATACAATGAACAGATCAGTAAATCTACTGATTCAGCAATAAAAAGAAATTAAACTATTGATTCACGCAACAACACAAGTAAATCACAAATGCATTATGCTAACTGAAAAAGCCAGATTCAAGGACTACACATGACATTCTGGAAAAAAACAAAACTATCAGGACAGAAAACAGATCACAAAGGATGGTCTAACTACCAATCATGAAGATTTTTTTTTTCCTTAAGAGACGGTGAGAAAACTGTTCTGTACTTAGACTGAGGGAGTAATTACATAACTCTAAGTATGCGTCAAATCTCATTCATACCAAAAAGTGCAAATCTAACTATATGTAAAATAACATTAATAGATATACGGCAAAAAACATTCATTGGTCTCACACTTTGAATGAACCTGTTTTTATCGATGCATGATGTTGTATCATCACACAATACAAGGGATCTTCAAAAAGTTTGTGGAAAGATTCCCGTTACCTTTTTGGTTTTTGTTGGGGCGGGTTGGTGGCTCGCAGGTACAGGGATCAAACCCTGGACCTTGGTATTATCACCTTGTATCTTTTAATTCTATTTTTCTAAGAACTTTATGAAGTACCCTTATATATTAACTGAGTTTTACAGATCTTCCAAATGTTGACATCTTATACTATAACATCAAATTTCAGGGCAGCCTCTGGAATCTCCAGAGTGGAAAAGGAAATTAACATCCCAGTATTATGAAAATAGCTTTGGCTTTGTGGACCCCCCACAATGGGTCCACTTTAGGAACGCTTAGAGAACTGCTAATCTAAATATGTGAATAATACTAAACCAAACATCTAAAAACATGTTCTTTCCCAGCCTACTTTTGCAAATTCATTAGGAACAGCTATACTGTTAATGACACTAAGTCTGTCAAATCACTTAATCATATTGTGTATGATATGTAAACTCAGAGGAAGGGTACTGTTTACTACATATATAGGTCATGGTAAATATTACCTTTTCTGGCAAGCCAGTTGTTCTAAGGAAAAGTAAGGAATAAGCTAGTAACAGAAAAAAATGTCTAAAGGGAAATCTCTCATGCTAATACAAATGCAGTTTTAGAATCTGCTATACTTTTACACATAACTTGACAATTTCCTGTTTCTGATAAGAATCAGCTAAGTAACAATACCCAAGTGACTAAGTCCGAAAGTTTGGTTGGGTTACAGATCTCTCAGTAAACAATGAAAGAGGAAAAAAATCCCCAAATAACTAAACTCAATATGCTATAACTAACGCAAAAAGACAAGGCAATTCATAAGATGATTTTATTCTGTTAAGTTTTTTAAACCCTAGTATCTTGTGAAGTAATTTTAATTGTTAAACACTCTTACTAATGAAAGAACAATTAAAAACAATTAATGAAACAAACCCACCACTGGGAAAACTAAAAATTACAGGCATACCTGTACTGTGCATACCAAAATTCATTCACTTAATTCACTTCATTCATTATTCATTACCAAATATTTATTGAGGAGTTATTATAGACTGAGCCAAGAAATGGGAGTAAAGAAAGATTTTAGGTTTATCAAGAAAAAATCTTGCTCTCAAAAATAATCTCAACTATATATATTTTTTTTGGGGGGGGGGGGGGAAGCTGGCCGGTATGGGGATCCGAACCCTTGACCTTGGGGTTAACAG
>NW_007731244.1:19011-53733 GCF_000696425.1 Galeopterus variegatus | reverse complement strand
CTTGCTCTCAAAAATAATCTCAACTATATATTTTTTTTTTTGGGGGGGGGGGGGGACAGCTGACCAGTACATGGATCCGAACGCTTGACCTTGGTGATCTAACACCACACTCTAACCAATATAATTCTATTTCTTCAGCAAACTTATTAATGCCTTATATATATAAGACATTATTCTCTCTTTTTGTCAGGCATCATAACTTTTTACTTATCACCCTCTCTGAAACATTAAAATGATCTAAGATCACAATAAGAATATATCATCATTCTACAACCTAAAGAATATTACACTTTATATTTCCTAAAGAAGAAGCCAATACATGTCACCACTAAAGTAAAAGCAATAAAAAAAATCTTGCTAAATTATGAGCAATTATGGTAAACCACCAACTATGAAAAAGTGTAACATAACGAAGAGTTTAAGGTCATAATTAACACAACATGTAAGCACACTAACTGATCTAACCCTTACTTTACTATATATATGACAAACATAAATGGATGTTATGGACTGAATTGCATTTTCTCAAATATTCACTCATTGAAGTCCTAATAACCCCCAGTGCCTCAGAATGTGACTGTATTCAGATATAGGGTCTTTAAAGAGGTAACTGAGGTAAAAGTAAGTCATTAGGGTGAGTCCTAATCCAGTATGACTGGTGTCCTTGTAAGGGGAGATTAGGACACAGTGGGAACACAATGTGAAGACACAGGGAGAAGACGGCTATCTACAAACCCAGAACAGAAGGCCTCAGAAGAAACCAACCCTGTCGACCCCTTGGATCTCAGACTTCTAGCCGCCAGGATTGTGAGAAAATTAATTTCTGTTGTTTAAGCTACCCAGTCTGTGGTATTTGTTAATGGCAGCCCTAGCAATAGACATAAATATTACCATTTGAACCATTTTAAGTGTACAGTTCCATGGCATTAAGTACATTCCCACTGTTGTGCTACCATCACCACCATCCATCTCCAAAATAATTTTCATCTTGCAAAACAAACTGTACACATTCAACAAACACTGCTGTGTATATATAGCTAAACTACCAATGTAGTACAAGAGAATAAAATCACTTTCAGATATGCATACTCAAAAAATTTAATTCCAATGTGCCCTACTCAGAAAACGAATGAAGGACATGCTCCAGCAAAACAAGGGAGTAATGCAAGAAAAAGGAAGACATAGGATCTAGGAAGCAGGAGAAAGGCAAAGGAAATTTCCAAGATGACAGAAAAAAAGAAATCTAGCTCTGAAGCAAGTGAAAAGAGAAATAGTCCAAATTGGAGTTGACCATACGAAAAATTATACAAATGTGAATTTTATAGAACTGTTGAAAGGTGTGAGAAAACTTAGCTATAAGTTCAAAGAAAACAAATTTTTTATTTTGGGGGGTTTTGTTTGTTTGTTTTAATTGAAACATAGTTGATTGTACATACCTGTGGGCAAAGAAATGTTTTAAATGAGAACTTCATAAGTTTCAAGTAAAAATTAAATTACACAAGAAAAGAAATTTAATCACAGGATGTTGGTCCACTATAAGCAATACTTACATGATTACATGGTCATAAAAATGAAAGCAATGAATATGGATATATAATTTTATCAAGACAATAGGGCCAATGAAGATTAAAAAAATAAATATCCTCATTTATCTTAAGAGAAAATCAGTAGATTATTATTTAAATTTAATGAATCAGGGCCGGCCAGTTAGCTCAGTGTTGTAACACCAAGGTCAAGGGTGATCCCCATACAGGCCAGCCAACAAAAATAAATAAGTTAATTAATTAATTAAATGAATCAAGAGTTAATTTAGACATATTACTTAGATATATATATAAGAAAAATTTAAAGTGATTACCCTTTGAGGTAAGGGGAAGGAAAAAGATGGGGTCTACTATTTTTTTCATAGGCCTCTCAGCACTATTTGACATTTTAAACTATGGGCATATATTACTTTAAAAAATAAAAAAAAATCTAGAAAATCTCATTGACCTCTTAAAAATGAAAATTAAGTCAATCAAAATACAGTCATCATTGTATAACGATGTTTCAGTTAACAAAAGGCTGCATATACGGTGGTGGGTGCAGCCTAGGAGCAATAGGCTATACCATATAGTCTAGTTATGTAGTAGGCTATACCTACTAAGTATACATAGTATACATAACATTGGTTTATGTACATATACACTATTATGTCTGCACAGTGAAAAAATCTCCTTAAGACACATGACTGTATTGAGTTAACCAACTCTTAAGCTATACCTGCATCCATTCTTTTTTTTTTTGTAAAAGTATTTCAACTTTCTTCTGAAAATTATCCTTTCCAACCCCACTCCCAAATTCTATTTGTACATTTTTCAGGTGCATCAACTCAGGAGTAGAATATTCAATTTGTACACTGCCAATCAGAATGTTAAATTCATTTGGTTCTTGTGAACAGTTCAACAATGGACTTAAAACTTAACTTGTTCATCCAGAAAGACTTCCTGGGGTGTCTGTAGGGGATACTGAAAAGACAGTCTCTCTTTTCCCAAAACACTTAAACTGAGAATATACAGACTTAAAAGTAGATGTCACCATGTAGAATCTGACAGGTAAATAGAGATTAAATTCCATATTTTAAGCCCCTAAATCTAGTCATTTCTCAATTCAGACTCTATCCCTGGATTTTTCATTATATAAACCAAAAATTTGTGGAGTATGCATAAAGCAAATGTATTTCACAGGGCCTGGTTTTCCAAAGCCTTATAGTTTCAAATACTGACCTTGCAAAGGACAGGAAATTTTCCCCAGGCTATAGCCTCTGTTGTAAGATAAAGAATTGTAACACAGCAAGGTTGCTGGCTCAAAGACACACAGGTTACTGACTGATATGTAAGGATACTGGGAAATTGCTGTAAGAAGAGAATGCTTGCTAAAACCAAGCTTTTGTTAGTGGATCAAATTAGGATTGGCTTATTGGCATTATAGAATGTCACCTTGCTTGTCTTACCGAATGTTACCAGCTTCTATTGTTAAACTTGTTAAACTATACTTAGCAAAAACCCCACCTATGTTCTCTTCCTGTAACTTCCTGGTCTGGAGAATAAATGCAGGAAGAGAACCCCAATTCATGGTTAATTTCCCAAATGGAAGGATTTGCCTCTATCTTGAGGGTTCCTGGAGATAACCCCTTTTCAGGGCTTCTCACTGCTCTGAAGAGATGGGCTTTGAGTAATCTTTGGTGGCTCTGTTACCCAGGGGAAAAGGGGTGACAAATCCATGGGAGGCAAAACAACAAAAATTATCTCTGTGCTAAAACAGAACCAAATAACACAAGTAGGGCCAATACGAGATCATACGCACCTGAACTGACTGAAAATTTGCATGAAATTTTGAGGAAAAAAAAACATTGTATAGGAAGACTTCACATGTAAGAAAAATGGACAACAATAAGTATAGAAAAGCTAGCTGGTGATTAAGAAAACCCTAACACTAGCAATTACACATACACATTCCCAAATTTAACAACTCTGTGTGTATGTGTGCACACACTTTGGATTGGGTTTAATGAAAGCTTAATGCTGAACACTATATGGAGCTTATAAACAACCAAATCACCGATTGTACCAATTTTTCACTTGTTAACATATTTACCAGGTATTTTTTTAGGTCCTACTATGTGCCAGGTAGTTTGAGCTATCTAGTTTACAAAGACAAAAAAGGCATCATACCTCTCCTGGAAAAGACTTCAGGCTTTTGAAAAACTTCTTTTCTATTTCTTGCTAATATTATTTTATCTGTAATGCTGACTTGAAACTTATTCTGCTTCCACCGGCATCACAAACCATGCCAACTGCATGTGTAAATTAGGTCCAATATGCAGCTACAGTTCATACAGTTAGTTACCTCCAGGTGGACCAAAAAAATCACCTGTCTTTACACTTTACAAACTCTTAGCACCCAGAAGCCTCTATATAAACAACCTATTTTAAAATGTAATATAAAAACAAATGGCCTGCCTTGAACTCCAAAGGCCTAAAGAACAAGAAGTATAATGGTCCTAGAAAAGCGGGCCAGGTATCAGGAATAAAACAAGACATGATCCAGAAAAACAGCCTAAGAAGTTCATATCCACTGGTTCTAAGACAGAGGCTGTACATTCTGGTTTTATTCTCTTCACAAAGAGTGATACCAAAAAGGGAACTACTACTTGGGAAGAGCTTACTGATACATGTGTCATCCATTATGGAGGTTCTAGGTAACACAAATTATCTTCCCCTCAGCGCTGGGGAAATGGACCCTCAAAAAGAAACATGTCCCTCACCCAAGGGAAATAGAGTTGACTTAAGTGCTTCCACCATCAAAAATAAAATGGGAATCAGAAACTAGAGACCAGAGGCCATGACAGCAAAACCTTAAGATGTGGGTTACCTTTTATTTCTCTTTTACTGCAGTCATGCATTACTTAATGACAGGGATAAGTTCTGAGAAATACACTATTAGGCAATTTTGTCCTCCTGTGAACAAAATAGAGCATACTTACACAAACCTAGATGGGAGCTAACCAATTAGCTCACTTGGTTAGAGCATGGTGCTTATAACACCAAAGTCAAGGGTTCAGAACCCTGTACCAGCCAGCTTCCAAAAAAAGGAAAAAAAATTTTTTTTAAATTTTTTAATTAAAAAATAAAAACCTAGATGGTACATAGCCCACTACACAGCTAGACTATATAGTATAGCCTATTGCTCCTAGGCAACAAACCTATACAACATGTTACCATACTGAATACTATAACATGTATTTGTGTACCAAAACATATCTAAACATAGAAAAGGTACAGTAAAAATAGGTATCAAAGGGCCGGCCCGGTGGTGCACTGCTACAGTGCGCCGCTTGGGAGCGCGGTGGCGCTCCCGCCGAGGGTTCGGATCCCACATACAGACTGGTTCCTGCTCACTGGCTGGGCGAGGTGCGGGCGCGACACCAAGGGTTGCAATCCCGTTGCCAGTCCGGTACGGGCGCGACACTGAGGGTTGTGATCCGTTGCCGGACACGGAAAAAGACAAAAAAAAAAAAAAGGTATCAAAGATTAAAAATGGTACACATGTACACAGTACCTACCATGAATGGAGCCTGCAAGACTAGAAGTTGCTCTGGGTAAGTCAGTGAGTGAGTGGTGAGTGAATGTGAAGGCCTAGGACATTACTGTACAGTGCTGTAGACTTTACAAACACTACGCACAGGCTACACTAAATATATAAGAAAATAAAGTAATTGCTCTATGAGGCAGTAACAGCTATGATGTCACTAGGTGATAGGAATTTTCGGCTCCATTATAATCTTATGGGACCACTGCCATATACAGAGTCCATCATTGACTGAAACATCATTACATGGCACATGACTTTATTATTTCCAATTGTTTCCATATTTGGCTATGTGGGCCATAAGGTAGAGGACACTGTAAAGATTGTCCAGATTGTCTAACTTTTTAGCCAAGCTTGAGAACAACCCCCAAGGAGCTGTGTAGTTGAAAACAGCTTTAAGGACACAAAGGAAAACCTACAATTTCTGAGATCTAATTCAAGGAAAAAAGGAGAATATAGGAAATAGTCCAAGCCTGAGAAAGATCCATGAGACTTAATACGGAACACTCCACACTGTTCTCACAAAGTGAGGCAATGCTCCACAGATCCCTGCAAACTGCTGATTACCACACACCAAGGGCTAAGTCTTAAGATATAATTCTCTTCTACAACACCCCATCCACCTTCCTCAGACTAAACTGCAGGACCAGGAGGTGACTCTCAGCACTATTTGATATTTCATGCTATATTTCATATAAATATATCTGACAAATAAGGGTCTTGCAAGTGCAGGGTCTGCACCTAAGACCACGTGCCCTCCTTCATCTGTACCCCAGCCAACTTGCTTGACTCACCCTAGTCCCAGCCCCACTTAACTGTCCCTATAAACAAAATAATGTTTATGATACGTTCAATTTCCTTTTTAACCACATACTTGCAGTCTAACCACTGCTCGGCCATTAGCTATGACTCAAGGCATGTCATACCAACCTCCCTGAACCTCCATTCCTTATATGTAAAATAAGGGAATTGAACAGAATAGTAACATAAAGTCTTTTTTGGGTGTCAAAATTATGATTTAAATTTCCACTTATGTTTTCTAAACTAAAACATTCAGTTTTTTCTTCTAAGTTTTTTATTATATTAACCTCTCACTATTCTGATCCTTACTATTTTAATCTAATTATCATAGCTCTTGAACTATTAGTCCAAGTAGTACATATCTCCAAAAGAACACACGCAACTAGTACAGAGGACAGCAGAACTATCATTTCCCCATGCTTTACACTATTAATAAGGTTTAGATTATGTCACTCTTTTAGCAACCATATTCTCCTGATATACACAAAATACATGGTCACCTGAAATCCCAGACATGTTTAACTTGCAATGAATCATAACATTTGAGTATTTTTTGTAATTAATCACTGCACTTAATTTCAATTCCCCCTGATGCCTTCCATGTGCTTATGTAATTTTTACACAAGAATGGTTTCAAGCCTCTATCACTTAGTTCTATTAAAATTTATCATGCCTCCCATTATCCGTTTGGCCTAAGCATGCCATGAGACATACTGGAGTTACAGGGAACCAACACACTATTACTTAAAAATCATCATAACAAAAGTGCTTTGTAACTACTACAGCACTACTCCACACACCTTCCCATATAGACTTTCTGCTTCTGTGTTCTATAACTTAGGAAACAGTACCACCATTAATCCAATTGTCTGGATTAAGGAGCTGTACTATCAATCCCCACATTTCAAATCATATTCCATTTACCTCCTTAATAGGACTCAAATGAACCCACATTATCTCCATACTTTATTAAGCCTACTTAATAGGTCTCCCTGTTCCCAGTCTCACTCTGTTCTATTTTGAAGCATGTAGCTGTCCTATTATCGGCAGGGGGTGGGGTGGGGGGATCTGAAACATGAATTCTTCTTTTAAATGCTTACTAACCGGATGTGAAAGCTACATAAAAGGACTCAAAAGTATTTGCTTTGAGTTACAATGAACTTATTATTCTTAAAATCCTCAAAATCAAGAAGAAAAAGGTAAGAACTCTTCTAACTCTAAAGCTTTTTTTTTTTTAAGTCATGAGAGGATTCTGGGAAGACAGAATAGGAAGCAACAAGATTCTATCTCCCTACCTGGACAACAATTACACTAGCATAATTAGCCGTAACTATTTTGGGACTCTGGAGTCTATTCCAAGGCTTGTGGGTTCCATGAAAGGCCTAAAAATAAATTGCTGTTAATTTCAGCTCTTACCTTGGTAGTGTCTATCCATTCCCTGACCCCCAGGCAGCCATCCATGCATTCTAGAGCCTGCAGGACCCATGAAAGGCAATAAAGACCCTGTCCTCCAAATATCAGGAATCTGTATTCTAATAGGTGATTGCTGCTTCTGATCACTGAGATACAGACACAACTACTGGAAACCATTGTTTCACACCCTCCCAATTGTTTTAAGCCCCTCCCACTCAGGCTGAAGATTTAAAAGGCCAGTGCCATTTACTTCTCTTTCTCCCATCGTTTTTCTCTTTTTTCCCTTTTGGGAGCCAGAAGTTAAAGGACTAGGGACCTTCAAAAGCAACTGCATAAACAGTGGAATTTAGAAAGTCATTGTGCATGCTCAGGAAAAGGTACAGGCACAGAAAAGACCTGAGAAGACCTTAAATTTACATTTCAGGCTGGTCCCCAGCAGAGACAGCCTACAAAGAAAGAGGAAACAAAGGGAAAAAATAAACCAACAGAAACCTTTTTAGAGAAAGATTAGAATATGAACCTATTAGACAAAGACTTTAAAAGAACTACCTTATAGATGTTCAAATAACTAAAGGAAGACATCGATAAAGGCAAGAAAACAATACATGAACAAAATAGGAATATCAGAAATGAGATAGAAAACCTAAAAGAAAACTAAAAAATTCTGGAGCTAAAAAGTATAATAACTAAAATAAAAAACTCACTAGAGATTCAGTGGTAGATTTGAGGAGGCAGAAGAAAGAATCAGCAAGTGTGAAGACAGGACAATCGAAATTATCAAGACTGAAGAACAGAAAGAAAAGAAACTGAAGAAAAGTGAATAGAGGCAAAGAGACCTATGGGACACCATCAAAAGAAGCAACATATGCACTGTGGGAATGCTGAAAGGAGAAAAGGAGCAAAGAGATTATTTGAAGAACTAATGGCCAAAAACTTCCCAAATTTGATGAAAGACATAAATATACACATCCAATAAGCTCAACAGACTCCGAGTAGAATGAACTCAAAGAAATCCACACTAAGACAAATTATAATCTGTCAAAAGACAAAGGGAAAATATTGGAAGGAATAAGAGAAGCAACTCATCACATACAAAGGATCCTTCATAAGATTATCAGATTTCTCATCACAAACTTTGAAGGCCAAAATAGTGGGCTGATATATTCAAAAGGTTTGAAGAAAAAATAATATTCAAAGTGTTTAAAGAAAAAATAGCATCAACTAAGAATCCTTTACCTAGCAAAACTGCCCTTCAAAAGTGAGGCAGAAATTATGACTTCCCCAGATAAACAAAAGCTAAGGAAATTTATTACCAATAGATTTGCCCTACAATAAATGCCAAAGGAGCAAAGGAAACAATTAACAAAGTGAAAGACAATCCACACAAGAAGAAAATACCTGCAAACCACACATTTGATAAGGAGCTGATATCCAAAATACATAAGGGACTCAGAACAACTCAATAGCGAAAAAGCAAATATCCCAATTAAAAAATGGGCAAAGAGCTTGTACAGACATTTCTCAAAAGAAAACACACAAATGGCCAATAGGTACATGAAAAAATGCTCAGCATCCATCATTAATCATTAGAGAAATGCAAATTAAAACCAAAATGAGATATCACTTCACACTTGTTAAAATGGCTTTTGTAAAAACAGATGAAAGATAAGTGTTGGCAAAGATGTAGAGAAAAGGGAACTCTTGAATGCTGTTGGTAGGAATGTAAATTAGTACAGCCTTTATGGAAAACACTAAGAAAGTTCCTCAAAAAACTAAAAATAGAACTACCATATGATCCAACAATACCACTTTTGGGTATATATCCAAAGGAATTGAAATCAATATGCCAAAGGAATATCTGCACTCCCATGTTCACTGGAGCATTATTCTCACAATAATCAAGATATGAAATCAACCTAAGTGCCCATTAATGGATGAATGGATAAAGAAAATGATATATATACAAATGAAATACTACTTAGTCTTAAAAAAGGCAATTCTGTCATTTGCCATAATGTGGATGAACCTGGAGGACATTATGCTAAGTGAAATAGGCCAGGCATAGAAAGACAAATACCGCATGAACTCAGTCATATGTGGAATCTAAAAACGTTGAACTCACATAAGTAGATAACACAATGATGGTTACAAGGGGGGAGGTGGAAAAAGGAATTGTTGGTCAAAGGGTATGAAGTTTCAGACAGACAAGAGGAATAAGTTTTGAGATCTACTGCACAGCAGAGTGACTATAGTCAATATTAATGTATTGCATATTTCAAAATGAGTAAATTTCAAATGCCTCACCATAAAAATGATAGGTAATAAAGGTGATGGGTATCTTAACTAGCTTGATTTAGTCATTCCACTTTGTATACATATATCAAAACATCACACTGTACCCCATAAATGTATACAATTTTGATCTGTCAATTAATATTAATTTTTAAAACTGAAAAAAAAAACGCTAAAGGTAATCCTACAGGCTGAAATGAAAGGATGATAGACAGTAACTTGAGGCTGTATAAAGAAACAACAATCTCAGTAGAGATAAATACACGAGCAAATACAAAAGTTAGTGTTACTGTAACTTTGATTTGTAACTCCAAGTTTTACTCACTTTGCAAAATTTTAGTTTTCTACATGATTTAAGAGAATATTACAATACAAGAAAAAATTATTTTTGGGGCCAGCCCGTGGCTCACTCGGGAGAGTGCGGTGCTGATAACACCAAGGCCCCGGGTTCGGATCCCATATATGGATGGCCGGTTTGCTCACTGGCTGAGCGTGGTGCTGACAACACCAAGTCAAGGGTTAAGATCCCCTTACCGGTCATCTTTTTTAAAAAGAAAAAAAAGAAAAAATTATTTTTGTATTATAACAACTTTGGTTTGTAACTCCACATTTTATTTTCTACATGACATAAGAGATGAATGTATAAAAATAACTGAAAGGGGGTGGGGGTGGACCTGTATAGGAACAGAGCTGTTATGTTATCAAAGTTAAGCTGGTATAAATTCAAATTAATGTTATAATTTTAGAATGTTAAATGTAATCTCCATGGTAACCACACAAAAAAAGACTATAGAATATCCACGAAAGGGGGCTGTTCTGTTAGTTCAGTTGGTTAGTGCATGGTGCTAATAATACCAATATCCAGAATTCAATCCCTGTACCAGCCAGCTGCCAAAATAAATAAATAAAATAGAATATCCACAAAAGGAAATGAGAATGTAATTTAAATGTTTTAATACAAAAAAAATCAACTAAATTCAAAAAGATGGTGATGCAAGAAATGATGACAAAAAACTAGAAGGCATATAGAAAACAAACAGCAAAATGACAGAAGTCCCTCCTCATCAGTAATTACTCTAAATGTCAATGGATTAAACTCTCCAATCAAAAGACAAAGACTGGCAGAACGGATTTTTTTTTAATGTTCCAAATATATGCTGTCTATAAGAGACTCACTTTAGATCTAAAGACACAAATAGGTTCAAAGTGAAAGGATGGAAAGATTCCACACAAATAGTAACCAAAAGAAAACAGGGGTGGCTATACTAATATCAGACAACACAAACTATAAACCAAAAAAAGTTACAAGGGGCAAACAAGGATATTATATATTAATAAAAGGTTCAACATAGAAAGAAGATGTAACAATTACAAACATTTATACATCTAACGGCAGACCATCAAAATATATGAAGCAAAAATTAACAAAATTGAAGGGAGAAATATACAGTTCTACAATAATAGTTGGAGACTTTGACACCCCACTCTCAGTAATGATCAGAACAATCAGACAGAAAATAAGTAAAGAAATAGAGGACTTAACACCATAAACCCATGAGATCTAACAGAAAACACTACAACAGAATACACATTCTTCTCGAGTACACATGTGACATATATTTTATATTGCACTCAACATCCTGCCATTGAAATCAGCTGTTTAAATCATTGTCTCTCTTATTTATAACACAGCAAGCTCATAGAAGAAACAAAGTCTCACTTCATTTTGTGTCCTTGGCATCTCAACAGAATATCATGCATGTGGTAACTAATGTTAACAGAATTAACATTACGACTTTCAGCAACTTTCATGTAGTGTTTCAGGCCTCAGTCTAGCATGCCCTTCCTCCCTCAGCAAACTTCTACATATTCTTTAAGACCCAATTCACATTTGTTTTCTTTGTACCGTTTTCCCAGACATCCCTGAGCAGAATAGTCATACTCTCTTCTAAGATTCTACCTAACTTTTGCCTTTCTCTGACTCTCTGAGTCTGTTCTGAGCTGCTGTAATGTAGTATCTAAGACTGGGTAATTTATAAAGAATAGAAACTTATGTCCTCACAGTTCTGCCAGCTATGAAGTCCAAGATCAAGGTGCTACCATCTGGTGAGGGTCTTCTTGCTGTATTATAACAAAGTGAAGGCATCACATGGACAAGGGAGGGAAAAGGGAGGAACCCCACTCCCAAGATAATGATATGGTATTAAACCATTCATGAGGCATGACCCAAATACCTCCCATTAGGCCCCACCTCTGAACACAGCCATACTGGGGATCAAGTTTCCATCACATAAACTCTTATTTTCAAGTGCACATGGGACATTTTAAAAAACTGATCATGTGTTAGGGTTGCAAAGGAAGACACAAAATAATTCCAAGAAACTTACATTTAAAACCACATTCTATGACCACAATGTAATGTTGAAATCACCAATAAAACATTTTTTTTAATGTTTGGAAACTTAAAAAAAAAAATGGACTCAAACAGTAAGTTAAAAAAAAAAAACAGAAGTTATAAAAATAATTGAATGACAATAAAAATACTACACTATCAAAATGTGGAGCTCAGCTAAAATAACGGCCTTAATGCATTCGTAACAAAACAATAAGACTGAGCTAGAAATAAATAAGACTGAATATATTTAATATATTTTCAATCAACAAACTGGAAACGGACAACAGAGCAAACCTAAGGAAAGCATATTAATTATGTTTTTTATTTTCTATATTTTATGATGCTTTAACATCTTAAGGCCATATGAATCCAGAACGGACTACCTCTCCCAGGGTTAGCTAATTCCTATAGATAGCAAACAACCCACCCTGTGAACACACCTTTGATATGCAACCAACAAGAGCCCATACACCCAACCATCTCCTTTGAATAACTCTCACACACGAAGCCACTTTTCCTCCTGCCTCAAAACACCCCAGGACCAGGTATCAGACAACTACAGTCTACCCCTATAGCCCAGAACCCACTAAAATTACTCAAACTATCCAATCCTAAACTAACTCAAGCTAGCCTACCCTGCCTTGCCCATTCCTTTCTGCAGAAACCACAATAACAGTTCTGTGATTTCCTCTTCAATCCTTCTGCCTCCAGATTGACCTTTGTGCTTCCCCATGTGGCCCTTTCCATGGCATGCCTGCGTCCTATTTCTAGGTACCAGTGAGTAAAAACCTCTTCCTTCATGACAGTCTTTTCAGTACCTGCATGCCTTACCATACCTTACTTTGAGACATAACAGAAATAAAAAGCAGAAATTAATGAAATGGAAAATCAGAAAAAAAAATCTCACAGTAGGGAAGAGCTTCTCAAAAAGCATAAACCAAAAGGAAAAGATAAATAAATATGCAAAAGACTGATAAATGAGTACAGTAAGTCCTTTTCTTTCTTTCAAATCAGCTTTGAGATGTAATTCACATACAAAACTCACTGATTTTGTGTAGAACTTAATGAATTTTGACAAATGTATACAATCGGATAACCCACAACACAATCAAGCTCTAAAATATTTCCATCACCCAAAAATGTTACCTATGCTCTTTTATAGTCAATCCTCTCTCTGCTGGCAACCACTGATGGGCGAAATTTCTGTCACTACAGTTTGCCTTTTGTTGAATTCCATATGAATGGAATCATATAGTTAACTATGTAAATTTTAAAACTTCTGTTCATCAGATCCATTGCTATCAGAAACATAAACATGCTTTTAAAAAACTCTTAAAAGACAAAAATTCTAGCAAGGTTAAGATCACTGTAGAATGCAAACAGCAACTTGTCAGACATAGAACTGAGCAGGTGGCATGAAGAGGTTGAGACCCTTGTATCCTGGGGGAAGCAGAACTTATACTTATTCTAGAAATTGGTTTACCTTCCTTGTCCAGAGTGTCTCTCAACACGTAGTATCTCAATGGCTTCAAAATGTTTGCTTTATCAATATGGGATCCACCTTAACAACACCTCAAAACAAAAGACATATTTAATGGTGAAAGAGACACAACATGCAGCATTTGACCACGGCACCCAGTGGTTCTACCACAGATGAAAACACCCAGAAACTGCCAGACTAACAAAATGATGGAGTGGTGCATTAAAGGCTCAAGTAAGAAGTCATCTTGCTGGTCTTTCAGGATGCAGTATATGCAATGAACCAATGGCTCAGGTGTTATAACCCTAAGACCTAGAACGCAGGAGTCCAAAAACCAAGAGGTATAAGTTGAGTTGACTCTTTTCACCATCACTCCCAGTAATTCGTTTACAGAATGTGAGTTCCCCATCCCCAGAATTTGGAATCTCTGCTGTACTTGAGGTCCTGAGGGTATTGCTTCCACCAGAAAAAAGAGGACACAGTAAAGGGGTCCAGTGAGCCTAAAACTACAACTACCACTTGGTCACTTTGGGCTCCTCATGCTGATGGACTAGTAGGTAAAGAAAGTGATAAATATACTAGCAATGATTAGCTGACCCTGATTATCATTAGGAGTAGTGGAACACGATGAGAATAGGAAGCATTCTGTCTGGAAAAAAAAAATCCAATACAAAAATGTGCAAAGGACTTGAATAGACATTTCCCCAAAGATGATACAGAAATGATCAGTAAGCACATGAAAAAATGCACAATGCCACTAGCCATTAGAGAAATGCAAATCAAGGGCCGGTCCATGGCTCACTCGGGAGAGTGCGGTGCTGATAACACCAAGGCCATGGGTTTGGATCCCTATATATAGGGATGGCCGGTTAGCTCACTGGCTGAGCGTGGTGCTGACAACAACAAGTCAAGGGTTGAGATCCCCTTACCGGTCATCTTTTTAAAAAAAAAAAAAGAGAGAAATGCAAATCAAAACCACAATGAGACAATACCACCTCACATCCATTAGGGTGCCTATCAAAAAACAGAAAATAACAAATGTTGGGGTGATGTGGAGAAATCAGAACCTTTGTGCATTGCTAGTGGGAAAGTAAGATGGTACAGCCACTGCAGAAAATAGCATGACAGGTCCTCAAAAAATTAAAAATAGAATTACCATATGATCCTGCAATTTCATGTCTGGGTATATATGCAAGAGAAGTAAAAGTGGGGATTTGAACAGATATTTGTGCTCCTAACAGAATTATTCACAACAGCCAAAAGGTGGAAGCAACCAAGTGTCCATCATCAGTGAATGGGTACACAAAATGAGGTATATAGATTCAACGGAATATTACCAACCTTAAAAAGGAAGGAAATGTTCACACATCCTACAGCATGGATAAACCTTGAAGACATTATGCTAAGTGAAACAAGCCAGTCACAAAAGGACAAATACTGTTATAATTCCAATTACAGTCATGTGCTGCATAATGACATTTTGGTAGTCAACAATAATGTGAATATATTTTAAAATACTGAACTATACACTTAAAAGTGGTTAAGGGGCTGGCAGGTTAGCTTGCTTGGTTAGAGCATAGTGCTAATAACAGCAAGGTCAAGAATTCAGATCCCCCTACTGGCCAGCAGCAAAAAAAAAAAAAAAAGTGGTTAAAGTGGTAAATTTTGTTATGTGTATTTTACCACAATAATTTAAAAAATGTGTACATAAATGTTTATAGGAGTATTATTCATAATAATGAATAATTATTGGCTAAAAGGGACGAACAACCCAAATGCCCATCAGCTAATGAATGGATAAATAAAATGTGGTATATCCATACAATGAAACAATAATCAACAATAAAAAGGAATGAAGTATTGATACATGCTGTAACATGGATGAACCTTAAAAATGTCATGCTTTTTTTTTTTTAAAAGAAAAAAAACTTTTTTTAAAGAAGAAAAAAACAGGGGCCGGCCCGGTGGCACACTGCTACAGTGCGCCGCTTGGGAGTGCGGCGGCGCTCCCGCCGAGGGTTCGGATCCCACATACAGACCGGCCACTCACTGGCTGAGCGAGGTGCGGGTGCAACACCGAGGGTTGCGATCCCGTTGCCGATCCCGGTCCGGTACGGGCGCGACACTGAGGGTTGCGATCCGTTGCCGGTCACAAAAAAAAAAAAAAGAAAAAAAGGAAAAAAACAAAGCCAGTCACAAATTGTATTATTCCACAAATGGAATCATATCAATTTTATAATTCCATTTATATGAAATGCTGAGAATAAACAAATCTATAGAAACAGACAGCAGATTAGTGGTTGCCTAGGACTGGGGGGAGGGAAGGGGAGGGGGTGACAACTAATAAGTATGGGGTTTCTTTTTGTGGTGATGAAAATGTTCTAAAAAAAAAAGAAAATGTTCTAAAATTGTGGTGAAGGTTGCATAATTCTATGAATATACTAAAAGCCACCGAATTGTGTACTTTAAATGGGTGAACTGTATGATCTGCGAGTTATATTTCAATAATGCTTTCTTTTAAGCCAACAAAAATAATGACTGGAATTATAAAATGAAACAGGAATGAATAAAAGGTAACTACAAGAAAACAGAAACACTACAGCTTGAGTTCTTGTTCTGCCATTTATTATCTGTGTTGATATTAAGCAAGTTACTTAACCTCTCTGTGCTTTGGTAACACCTACCTACAGGGTTGATGTGAGGATTAAACAAAATAATACAATGCCTGCTACAGTTGTCTTTCCCCACCCTGTCCTCCTCCCCAATGCTAAAAATTCCAAAACCAATTGTATGAAAATATAAATTCAATGATAGTTATATCTGAATTTTATGTCAAGGAAGTTATGTCTGTTCCAGGTAGCAAAAAAACCTAAAAGTCACAAATTATAATACACTACTGGCAAAGCAATTTTCAGCTACTAATTCACTGCAAGTTGATACCTAAGACAAAAGGAAAGATAAACTTTAGCTCTTTTCACCAATTACCTCTCAACTTCTTTTTCTCCTCCCTGCCTCCATTTTTAAACACTTCTTTTCTCACCTGCTTGCTTTTTTACTGTATCCTTTATTCCAAACTACTATTCCTACTTAGACTGCTATTGATCAGAGAAAGGCAACAATAACTTTTTTCCATTAAATGTTAAGATAGAAAAAAAAAAATGACTGATCATGCAAGCACAGTTCCAAACTCTGTTCAGCTAATTCATCAAGTTCCCTAAACAAAAAGATGAGCAAACTTTAAAAAGTTGAGAATAAAAACGTATGCAGAAAGCTCCCTCCTTCCCTTGTGTTAATGGCTCTCTTGTTTATCTGGAGACAAAACTGTATGACGTCTACAGAATGGAACTGAAATTTCTCAGTATACTATCCATAACCAAGTTTCATTACCAAAAAAAAAAATTCAGGTGCTCGAAGAAGTCAGTCTTAGTACAACTGGATTAAACTATGCATTCATTTAAAATATTCACTCATCTCATTTTAATGTTAAACAAAAATTTATTCTCAAACTACTTTAAAGGGCAATGCCTTCCAAAGAGGCACCTGAATTATAAATGCTTCTGGAATAAAATTCAGTATAAGGATGTGGTTAAGAAGCATCAAAAGATGAACTGCTATCGTATTGCTATGATTTTATACACTTTCAGATCATTAAAGTCCCACTAAAAAACATTTCAAAATAAACTAATAAATGTTCTCTCTATGGAAGCTTTTTAAGTTAGCATTTCTAACTTACTATAACATTCTGAAGAGAATGTACCTCCTTAAGAAAAGTTGCTACAAGTCCGGGAGCTTTTTTTCCCTCTACAAACTCCTTATTCTTGATACCTAACTATTGTCCTACTGTATTTCACTTTAGAAATGTGTATGGGGCACTCTGCACTAAGGAAGTATATTAAGTGCTTTTAACACAATGATATTAATCCCTACAGCAACCTTATGAAGTAAATATCATTAACTGCCACTTTACAAATGAAGAAACCAAGTCTTCAGAAGTTCAAGTAACTTGCCCAAGGTCATAGCTAGTTAAGTGGAAGAGCCAATTCTCTCCTTTTATAATGTTTATTATGTAAAATTTCAAACATACATTAAAGAAGGAAGCAAATCTCCTAAACCCATCATCCAACTACAATCATCAACACATGGCCATTTGTTCCATCCATAGTCCCACACACTCTTGCATCCTCACTGAATTGTTTTGAAACATAACCCTTTTGTCTGTAAATATTTCAGTGTATACCTTTAAAAAATAAATATTTTCATCCATAAATATTTCAGTGTATATCTCTAAAAGAACTCAAAACTGTACTCTCTATCATTCTCATTAATCAATATTTTCCCATAGAAAGAAGAAAACTCAAGGTACCCTCTGACCTCAGACTACTTCACGGAAGGTAACATTTCAGAACCTTCAAATGCACAAGAAATGACCAGACTAGAGGTAGCCAAGCTAACCATCCCTCTTTCCTGAAACTCTGATTTCCTTAACCCTGTAATAAATTGGTTCTCCTCCTCCCTCTCCACCTACTTCTGTTTTCCATTTCTGGCTCCTCTTTTCCCTCCCCTTCAGCCATCTGCTCTTCTCTCTATATACCCTCTTTCTCCCTCTCTCTAATCCAAGCTACTGTTCCTTGACATTTCTACTTGAATGTATGGTTATCACCTCAAACTCTACATGCATCAATCCCAACTCATCATTATCTCCAAAATCCCAGCTCTTCTATTCTTTTTACCAATCTGTTAATTACAAATCACTATCTATCTTCCCATTCACCCAGACTCAAGATCTTAAGTCACACGTCAATTTGTGTTGGTTCTTCTGAAATGTCTCTTCTCCATCCTTTTTTGTTCCACTGACACTGCTACCACTAAAACCCAAGCCTTCAGCAATTCACCTAAATTACATAAAAGGTCTTGTATAATTCACTCACTCCATTTCAATCTGTTATATATAGTATTCATTCATTCATTCCTACAACATATTTACTGAATGACTAGTGTATGCTAAGCACTGTCAGGGTGCTGCCAGGATACAACAGTGAGCAAGACATCTCTTTCTAGCAGAGGACACAGTTAAAGCAAATGAAACTTTTTTCACATAAAATAATAATAGTGTCATAAATGCTGACAGAGATAAATACAGTGCTATCATAAAGAACAAAGAATAGGAGTCCTACTTTAGTTAAAGATGGAATTTAAGCTGACACGTTAAGGATGAAGGGGCAGTAATGTAAATATTTAAAGAAGAGTGTTCAAAGCAAAGGAAACTGCAAAGCAGATAGGTTCTAGAAGGGAAAAGCCTCACATGGAAACTGACCTTGTCTAATGAGGTTATAGAATAATAAGGAAGAAAGTGGTACAATGTAAGGTTGGAACAACAGACATAGGCCAATTTTATTCTACATACAATAAGAAGTCACTAAAGGATTTTAAGTAAGGAAATTATAATCCAATATATACCATGACAGAGACTGCTAGCACTCATTAATATCTATGTTCTTTTCTTCATTAGCACACTGCTATACCACATTTCCCAGCCGCCCCTGCAATTAGGTGGGATCATGTAACTCAGTTCTGACCGATGGAATGTGGATGAAAGTAATACATGCCACTTCCAGCCTGGACCCTAAAATCTTCCTCCACACACACTTCCCCTTTCAAAACAACCTCAAAACCCATATGCTGATTATAGTGGTGACATAAAAAGATGGAGGGTCTGTGTCCCTAAGTTACTTCCTGCAGCAAATGTGCCCCCCCAACACACACACACTGGACTGTGATATGAGAAAGTACGAGGGCACTTCAAAAAGTTCGTGGAAAAACAGAATTTAAAAGATAATATAAATCATTCCATGAGCTTTCTGAAGTACTCTCATAATATAAACCTCCAGTGTTAAGTCACTAAGATCTGTAGCATATTAGAGCTGTTAGCATAACTAATAAAGAAATCTTAAAAACATTTCTCTGGCTGCTGTGTGAAAAATGAGTTAAAAAGATAAGAGTAGAAATACGAGGACACTTCAAAAAGTTCATGGAAAGATTCGCATTATCTTTTCATTCTATTTTTTCATGAACTTTTTGAAGTACCCTTGTAAAAAGACTCAGTTAAAACTCAACAAAAACATAACCCAATTAAAAAATGGGCATGGGGGCTGTCCAGTTAGCTCATTGGGAGAGTATGGTGCTGGTAACACCAAAGTAGAGTTTGGATCCCTTTAACAGGCCAGCCATCCCAAAAAAATAAAAAGTAAAAATAAAACAATAATGACACCAAGGCTCCCCGCACCAGCCAGCCACCATAAATAAATAAATAAATAAAAGAATAAAAAAAGGGCATAGCACTTAGACATTTCTCCAAATATATATAAATGGCCAACAAGCATGAAACGATGCTCATCACCAGACATTAGGGAAATGCAAATAAAAACCACAATGAGATATTGCCTCACACCCATTAGGATGGCTACTATAAAAAACAAAAAAACAGATAATTACACGTGTTTGTAAAGATGTGATGAAACTGGACCTCTTGTGCACTATTGGTAGCAATGTAAAATAGTGTAGCTGCTATGGAAAACAGTATAGTGGCTCCTAGCAAGGGGCTAGGAGGAGGGGAGAATTGGAATTTGTTGTTTAATGAGCAAAGAGTTTCAGTTTTGCAAGATGAAAAAGTTCTGGAGATTGGTTCCACAACAATACTGAACTGTACATTTAAAACTGGTTAAGATGACAGATGTTATGCTATATGTGGTATATCACCACAATTTTTTTAAAAAGATCATTTAAGAGGCCAACAGTCCAAGTGAAAAGATGGACTTGAGTGGTACGGTGATACAGATAGAGAATAGAACAATTCAGGATGCTATTTGAAGGTAGAAAGAAAGGACTTGCTGATGGACTGGAAGTGTGTGGGAGCTAGAGTAAGGAAAAGAAAGGTATCAGTATGACACCTGGCTTCTAAATACTGAGTGAATGGCAGTACCAGTCAGTGAAATGGGAAAGACTGAGAAACGGACAAGGCGGGGGGCGGGGGGGGTACCTGAGTGCAGTTTAAAAATGAGGGAATCAAGAGTTTGTTTTAACTATCTTAAGTTCAAGATAACCATGAGATATCGAAGTGGCAACATCAAGCAAACAGCTCAATATATGGCAAACTGTATTCTAAAAATGGCTTGGGCCGGCCCGTGGCTCACTCGGGAGAGTGCGGTGCTGATAACACCAAGGCCACGCGTTCGGATCCCATATAGGGATGGCCGGTTAGCTCACTGGGTGAGCATGGTGCTGACAACACCAAGTCAAGGGTTAAGATCCCCTTACCGGTCATCTTTTAAAAAAAAAAAGATAAAAATGGCTTCAACAATATCTACCACCCTTACAAGCTCTTCTTACTACATGATTTATACCCTATCTCTCGAGGGGGGGGTACAGGGGGGCAGGGAGGGGACACACAGTCCCTGTCCCTCTCCCTGAATCTCAGTAGGCTTATTACTATGGTAGAAGTGAAGCTATGCCAACTTCCAAGACTATCATAAAAGGTGTTACAGCTTCTGTGGGCTCTTTAGAGATGCTTGTTCTTAGAGCCCAGCCGCCATGCTATGATGAAGCCCAAGCAGCTCATTGGAGATCCAACCCAGAGCCAAGGCCTACAACCCACAGCCAAGGAGCTCACAGCCTACTAACACCAATTTGACAATGTGAGTAAGCCACCTTAAAAGTGAATGCCTCCAGCCACCAAGAGAGCCACCCCAAATACCACATGAAACAGAAAAGCCACCTCCATACAAGTCATGCCCAAATTGCGGATACATGAGCAAAAAAATTATTGTTGTTTTAAACCACTTGGTTTTGGAGTGGTTTTTACACAGCAGTAGATTACTGATACAATATATGACTCTGGAGCTCAGGACAGAGATCTTTTTCTAATATAAATCTGTGAATTTATATTACAGGCAATATAAATTCAGTATCAATACTATTTAAAATCATACCAATACTATCAATAAAATAGTATCGATACTATTTAAAATCATAGCATTGAACAAGATCACCTAAGGGAGAATACAAGAAAGAAAGAATTCCAGAATGAAAAAGATCACCTAAGGGAGAGTACAAGAAAGAACTAATCACAGAATGAAGCTCTAAAACTCCAATACAAAAAAACTAAGCAAATAAAAGACATCACTAATTCAACTCCAAACTGTGTCAATTGCCTAAATCAAGACACATAGATATCATGTGTTCTATTAGTTTCATTGTCATATAACTTCACCAGATCTGCTCATATCTGGACTTTCTATCAGCATTCAGGGGATTCTACCATTACCTTAGAAATTCCCTTTGCCTCTCTAGAATTTGATCTATTTTCTATATCCTTCACCTTCCTCTTTCTGAGGTTTATGCCTTCCTTTTGGTAGCATGTCCCATAGTAGTACTTCTGGGAAAGGTAGTGAGGAAGAGAAATTTTTGGAGACCTTGTGTGTCTTAAAATGTCTTCATTCTACATTTACATTTAACTAATAATTTGTCTGTGTAAAGAATTCTTAGCTTGAAAATCATTTTCATCAAGATTCTGAGGACACTGCTGTCTTCTAGCTTGTGAGGTTGCAGTTGAGAATACTGAATCTCTGTAATGTAACCCATTCCCACCCCCCACCCCCAGGAAGTTTATCGGATCTTCTTTATCCCATGTATTCCAAAATTTCACGACAAATTTTAGTGTCTGTGTGTGCTGGATATTAAGCTACTGTCCTTCAACTTCAAAACTACTCCTTTTGTGTTTTTCCTGGCACTACCAGACCCAGCCTCATCACATCTCCTGAGCATGTAGCAACTGCTTGCCAGAGGTTTGAGTTTTAGCTCCTCAGGGCCACTCTTCAAACTTCTGGATTCTTATAATCCCAATCTCTTTTCTTTGTTCTTCCAGCCCTAGGGTTAGTAGTAACTTCCTACAGTTACCATCACTGTGATACCTCAGTATTCTTTTATTACCTTTTCTGTTGTCCAATTCCCTAGTGTATTCATTTCCAAGGGCTGCCTTACTACTGTACCACAAATTGGGCTGACTTAGAACAGAAATTTGTCTCAGTTCTAGAGGCCAGAAGGCCAAAATCAACGTATTGGCAGAGCCATACTCCCTCTGAAGGTGCTAGGGAAGGATCTTTTTCCAGGCTCTCTCCTAGCTTCTGACCTCTGGTTTCTGACCTAGCTTGGCTTGTATACTGCCAACTTCTCTCTGTTCTTCCCTGTATCTGTGTTCAAATTTCCCACTGTTTTAAAAGAACACCAGTCATACCGGATCAGGGCCCACTGTAACAGTCTCATTTTAATTTGACTACCTCTGTAAAGACCCTGTTTCCAAATAAGGTCATATTCTGAAGTACTGGAGTATTAGATTCTGTTACAATAAGTGGGGTGGTCTCCATTTTCCTGACTAGACCCTAATTGAAAGTGAGCTTCTACCCAGAGAGCTTCTCACTCTGCAAAATCACGTTCCTCGATCCTAGGGATTTTTCTTGAATATTTTACTGATTTCTTCTTTTTTCTGAACTCTCTCACTGGCACTTTTGTTATCTGAAAGTTGACCTACTGGACTAACCTTTTGATTTTATCTTTCCTCACCTACTTTCCACCTTTTCCTCTACATTATGAAAGGTCTCCACTACTAACTTTCACCATTCTCTTGAGTATTCTGTTCTTGCTATTATGATTTAATTTTCAAGGGTTCTTTTTTTGTTCTGATT
Organism: Galeopterus variegatus; assembly: GCF_000696425.1. Classification (NCBI taxonomy): domain Eukaryota; kingdom Metazoa; phylum Chordata; class Mammalia; order Dermoptera; family Cynocephalidae; genus Galeopterus; species Galeopterus variegatus. The sequence continues at coordinate 30,485 of NW_007731244.1, read as the reverse complement.
GCTCAAATTTTTTTTTTCTATTTGTTTTGGTTTCTTAAATGAGAAGATTTTCTCATGTGTCTGTCAATTCTTGATTGTCTGCTCATATTTAAAAGGAGGACCCTAAAAGCTGTTGTGAATAACTTATAGTTTCTCCTCTTCGGATAGTAAATTTCTTTAAATTCCTACTTGATTGCCAGAATTCTGCGAGCCAAGCAGGAATAGAGGCCTCAATAAAGGTCCCAATACTGAGCACCTTCACTTAATTCAGGTGTTTTCTGTAGGACACTGGGCCTTCAATTATGTCCAATGCCCACCCCGTCTCTGACAGTTTTATCTTTTTAAACTTCAGTTGTCTGCTGGGGCTTTAAAGAAGACAGCCATTCATCTTTACAAACTGTCAAAGGGATCTAGATTCAAGCTGCCTTTTTTATTTATAATAGCTTTATTGAAATATAATTCACATACCATAAAACTCGTCCATTTATAGTGTACAGTTCAATGGTTTTCAGTATATTCATAGAGTTGTGGAACCACCACAACCAATTTTAGAACATTTTTATCACCCCAAAAAGAAATCCCATACCCTTGAATAGTCACTTCCCACATCTCTCTAACCTCCCTTACTCCCAGCCCTAGGCAACCATTAATTTCCTTTCTGTTTCTACAGATTTACATTTTCTGGACATTTCATACAAATTGAATCATACAATATGTGGTCTTTTGTATACTTAAGATAATGTTTTCAAGATTTATCCATGTTATATAACATTTATCAGTATTTTATCCCTTTTTATCATTATTTTATTAATACTCCATTGTGTGGATATACACTTTATTTACCCATTTATCAGCTGATGGATATTTGAGTTGTTTCTACTTTTTGGCTATGATGACTGAGTTTCTTCTTAAAGAGACTTTCAAAAAATTTTATTTTTAGCATCATTTTCATCTCCTTCCTGCCAAAAATACCTGATGCTGCCAATTCCTGAGTCCGGGGATTCTTTTCCACTTTGGGGGCTGCCAGTTTAGTATTTAACATTTTTAAATCTACTCAGAAGTTTACCAATCAGTCTGCTTGCTATCCAGCTTCCAAATTTTATTGCTGTTGTCCCTTCTTCCACTCTATTTGTGTAGTTTAAACCTTTCAAAAATATCCTTTACTGTCACCTTGATGGGCTGTCATGTATCTTTCACTCAGCCATCTTTACCCATTTTAAGGCTATAAACTTTCCTCTAATCCAGGCTTTACCTGTATCCCTTAAGTTATGCTATATTTTCATCATTCAATTCAAATAGTTTAATGCTATTTTTCTGTCTAATCCCTGGGTTACTCAAGAGTATATTGTTTAATTTTCAAAAAGCTGACAATTTCATAGCAGTTTTTCTTTTTTTGTAATTACTTTCTGGCTTAATTCCAACATGTCACAGAACACACTCTAGAATAAATTATAACAAAATTTTTTATCATCTAGCACGTATCAATCTGGCGAAATTTTTCCATAGGCACCTAAAAGAAAACAATCTGTAGTCTGCAAGTGCTGGGTGAAATGCTCTATGCATGTCAATTAGATTCATGTGTTACTTATATATTTCAAATGTCATATTCTTTTGACTTTTTTGTCTTATTGTTCTTCCAATTACTCAGAAAGATATGCTAAAACATTCTATATTATGCTTATGGATCTGCCTAATTCTCTTTTTAGTTCCATCAATTTTTTGCCTACCAGGTTGGCAAAGATTAGCAAGAATGATAGCACCATGTTAAGAAATATTGTGGTAGGGCTGGCCCGGTGGTGCACTCGGTAGAGTGCGGTGCTTGGGAGCGCGGTGGCGCTCCCGCCGAGGGTTCGGACCCCATATAGAGACTGGTCCGCTCACTGGTTGAGCACGGTGCGGGCGCGACACCGAGGGTTGCGATCCCGTTGCCGGTCATGGTACAGGCGCGACACCGAGCGTTGCGATCCCGTTACCGGTCACGAAAAAAGACAAAAAGGGGAAAAAAAAAAAAAAGAAAAGAAAAAAAGAAATATTGTGGTAAAGATGTAAAATGGTTTTTCTGAACAGCAGTTTAGCAACAGTTAGCAACATTTTAAATATTTATACCTTTGAACCCAGTTATTTTACATTTAGAAATTGATCCTAATGCAGGAGGGGAAATCCACAAACTCTTAATGGGCATGTAACACTGCTTAGCAGTTACACTGATTCATGAATCCTTATCTAATCTTTACAATAATCCTTTGATTAGGTATTATCCCCATATTAGAGATGAGAAAAAATGAGGCTTATAGTGGTGTGAGCCCAAACTAATAGCAAATAATGGACCCTATACTAGAACCTAAGTTGTCTGACTCCAGAAACTTAAAATTCATGTATACTGACATGGAAAGATGTTCATAAAAGCCAAGTTAAAAAACAAGGTGTAGTGTGTGATCCTATTTTTTAAAAAGTGTGCAGAAGTTTGTATATTCATAGAAACAAGTCTAAAATATACATATTAAAAATAACAGTGATAAATAATAAAGACATATCATTTAGAGGAAAGAAAGAATTATACAAGAAATCTGTGAGGAAACTGCTCATACAATTAAGACTAAATATAACTGAGCTTTTTGGAAACCAAGATTGAAAGGAAAACACATTTTACTTTATCGCCTATAACAATGTAATTTCTGTTTCTCCTACTATGACATGTGGCCCACATTAATTCTCCATCTCATTTCTGACTGATATCAAGGGAAAAAATACAAATACACACAACACACACATATACATATCTACGTATATATGACCAGAACAGCTTCTTACTTAGAGCCAATTTATTCCCCCAGCTATGATTTTCCAACTATAAAGAGGGTTGATGGAAATGGCTCATTTAAAATATGATTTGGGCTTACTCTTATGGGGCTACAACTGTCCCTTTCCCCATTCTCCAAAGTATATGAACCTCCTATGTTCTGCACTTAGATGACAAGATAAAGAACAATGCATACATATATATGTGTGTTGTAATTTATTTCTAACATTTTGCTTTTCCTCCTCTGTAAGATTTTACATTATAGTATCTCATCTCTTTGATGACAGAGTATATCTTACCAATTCTTATTTATAATTTCCATGACACACAGTATACTAAATTACATAGCTTCAGGAAGTTCCAGGACTGTAAAAACTGAAGCTTCTTCATAGGAATAAAAGTAGAAGTTATCTAGGAACAGCTTTATTAAAGGAAATCAGGGGCCAGCCCGGTGGCGCACTGCTACAGTGCGCCGCTTGGGAAGCGCGGCGGCGCTCCCGCCGAGGGTTCGGATCCCACATACAGACCGGCCGCTCACTGGCTGAGCGAGGAGCGGGGGCAACACCAAGGGTTGCGATCCCGTTGCCGGTCCCGGTCCGGTACGGGCGCGACACTGAGGGTTGCGATCCATTGCCGGTCACGAAAAAAGACAAAAAGACAAAAAAAAAAGGAAATCAGGAACTTTATAATAAGGACAGTTTAGGCAAACTTTTTTGTAAAGAATATAGTAAATATGTTAGGTTTTGTTGGCCAAACAGTCTCTGTCACATTTTTTCTTTTAAACAACCCTTTAAAAATAATAAAAACCATTCTCATCTTAGGGCAACACAAATAGGGATTTTGAGAAGTTCCAAATAGTTGGTTTAATACATCAAGGTTTTGGGGGTCTTTTAAAGGAAATTACTCACAAGGGCAAAATATACAGACAAGCAAATAACAGCAAAAAAAATTCAGAAGCTAAAAGACAAATGGACAACTGATAACTCAGTGAATTCCAGAAAGGCAAAGCCTAAGCCAGGAGTTGAAAAACCCAATTTATACCTTGGAATCTTCAAAAAATTCAGGAACTGGCTGCACCTGGTACTCCTTCAACTGGATGAAGAGGGGGTTAAATAAGGAAGAAAAGGTGAAAGCTGTCTAAAAAGCAGTTAAACTCTTATAAATTTCCCCGATCTACCTGATGGTTGACTACCTCACCACTCTCACTAACAAGTCTGTTGGTTTCTTCTCTGGAAAGGGTATTTTTTTTTAAGAGTCCCTTAACTAAGGGTCATTAGAGATAATGAAAAGTGAAAGATCGGGGAATGAGAAATCCACTCTCTTACACCAAAAACACAACAGCACTGGTGGCCACCCTTCAGCCCTCAGGCAAATTTAGTTTTCCCTCATGAACCTAACCGAAGAGAAAATACCTACTGGATACCAGGGTTTTCTCAAAAAAGGGTTCGCTTGGACCACCATGCAATGAAGTTCAAAGTTTGTTAATCCCAATCAATTCAGGCTTTCTAGTTAATAATCACCCAAGGATTATTGACACCTGAAGTAAACCTCCAACATAAGAGAACAAAATACATGCAGACAAAACAACTTAGAAGAAACAGTCTGCCAGCGGGAAAAAAGGTTTTAAAAAGTCATTTATGGACTCAAATTACAGAAGATATCACATCCATGAAAAAGCACAAGATGCTACAAAAAAAAAAGAATTTTTAAGATAAAAGAGCTCTTGAGAAATCAAACTCTTGACAATAAAAATAAAAAATTCAACAGTAGGCTTTTGTAAAATAAAGGAATTCTCCCAAATAAAATGGAGTGAAAAGACCAGGAGATAAAAACTAGGAGAAACAAAGAAAATTAGAAAACTAGCCTAAGAGATCCAAATAAATGACAAAAGGTGTAAAAAAAGAAACAAAATGGAAAAGAGGAGACCACTGTTATGGACTGAATTGTGTCCCCCCAGTCCCCCCCACCCCCAACTCTTACCTTAAAACTTCAACCCCCAATATGACTGTTAGGAGATAGGGCCTTTAAGGAGGTTAATTAAGATTAAATGACATTGGGGCCGGCCCAGTGGCGCACTGCTACAGTGCACCGCTTGGGAAGCGTGGCAGCGCTCCCACCGAGGGTTCGGATCCCACATACAGACCGGCCGCTCACTGGCTGAGCGAGGTGCGGGAGCAACACTGAGGGTTGCGATCCGTTGCCGGTCACGAAAAAAGACAAAAAGGGAAAAAAAAAAAAAGATTAAATGACATCATAACGGTGGGCCCCTAATCCAAGAAGAGGACGAGAGATACATCTCTCTCCACAGAAAAGCCATGTGGGGTCACAGCAAGGCAGCTGTCTACAAGCCAGAAGAGACGTCTCATCAGAAACTACCCCTGATGGCACCTTGATATTGCACTTCTAGCCTCCAGAACTGTGAGAAAGCAGATTTCTATTATTTAAGGCACTCAAGTCTGTGGAATTTTGTTATGGCAGCCCCAGCAGACTAATATAACCATCAATGAAAAAAAAAAATAATTCAAGAAAATCTTCCAGAACTAAGGAACATAATTTTGCAGATTTAGAAGGCAAACAATTATCCAGGAAAACACATTAAACATAGATGTACACCAAGTCATACCCTTATGAAATTTCAGAATACTGGAAATACAAAATTCAAGAAAGGCAAAAGACATTTTCATGATCAAGAATCAGAATGTCAGGCTGACCAGTTAGCACGGTTACAAGGTATTGCTGATAACACCAAGGCCCAGGGTTCAATCCCTGTACCCGCCAGCTGCCAAAAACCAAAAAAAGGCATCAGAATGTCTTCAGAATTCTCAAAAGAATGACAAGCTAAAAAAAAAAACAATGGAGCAATGCCTTCAGAATTCTGAAGAAAAATTATTTCCAACCTAAAATTTGTTACCCAACAAAGAAAAAAAAAGCATTTCATTAATGCAAGTCTCAACCTCTCACAGGAATCTACTGTGTGACATACTCCATCAAATAGAGGGGTTAAACGAGAAATAAATAAATAAACCTACATGATTCACAGGAAATAAATTTAACACAGGAGAAAGACAAAGGGGGAAGTCACTAGTTTTATGGTAAAGGGAGAAATCCCAGAAAACTACTAAGTATCAGCCATAGAGTTCTGATTCAAGCAAGTTTTAAAACTGCTAAAGACAGCACAATTCTACTCACAGGCACATACGCCCAATAGAAATTGAGTGTGTATGTCCACTAAAAGACTTGTAAATGAATGTGGCAGTCTTAACAATAGTTAAAAACTGGGAAAAAAACAAATGTCCATCAACGGTAATTTTTTTTTTTCCTTTTTGTCTTTTTTTCATGACCGGTAACGGGATCGCAACCCTTGGTGTTGCGCCCGCACCGCGCTCAACCAGTGAGCAGACGGGTCTCTATATGGGATCCGAACCCTCGGCGCCGCACTCTACCGAGTGCGCCACCAGGCCAGCCCAGTAATTTTTTTTTTTTTAATTGTAGTATATTTGCTACCACCAGTGAAAAAGAACTACTGCTGTACCTAATATCATGGATTAATCTCACAAACACAATGTTAAGCAAAAGGAGCCATCTACAAAAGAGTATATACTGTATATTTCCATTTATATTAAGCTCAAGGACAGGCAAAATTAATTTATAGTGATAGAGATCAGAAGAGAAATTATCTTTGTGAGGGTAGGGGATACTGATTGGGAGATGGCACAAAAGAACCTTCTAGGGCACTGGAAATGTTCTATACCTTGATCTGGGTGATGTACAAACATAAAAATTAATTGAGCTATACATTTAAGTTTGTGCACTCTGCAATAAAAAAAAATTGAAGATAGTTTCTCTAAACAAGTTTTTTAAAGAAATTAATGAGCTTTCCAACTGGATCTCACAACAGGAATGAAAAGAAAAAATTTAAGCCTTATACACAAAGATCTTTATTTCAGAATTATTCATAACAGCAAAATAAAACATACACACACACACACACCTGGAAATAACATTTAAGAAACAAATGCCATGCCGACCCTGGATTTCTCTGGTGTGAGAAAGAAATTGTTATTTTGCATCTTTCTGTTACTAGCAGCCAAACTTAATACTAAGGTAAGGAAGCCATCTGTCCAAGGACAAGAGCATGTTCACAGGCCCCAAGGCAGAAAAGAGCTTGGCTACTCAAGGCCCGTAGAAGAAAGGGAGAATGGCAAGACACGCAGCTAGAAGTTGACAAAAGCCAAATCATGAAAAGCCTTATAAGCGTTTTTTAAGATATTTTTTTAAAAGATAACTGAATCCTAGGGCACCAGCAGAATTACTGGGATGGGAGGAGGGTGCTGTACACTATTCTAAATGTTCCTAAAACATACAGTACCTAAAAGTAATCAAGCATTTCCAAGGAAAATTTTCCAATGCCTTGTTAATAAAATGTTTCCGCAATAGAGCTGGAATACTTAATAAGTGCAGAGCATGTTAAATTCTTTGTTATATCTATTATTTGGGTTAATATACATAGCAACATTATTTGAAAATAAGTGCTGGAAGTTCTGGAAGAAAAGACTGATTCTTTAAAAAACAAACAAACAAACCTTTTGAGAAGCATCCATTCTTTTAAAAATCTCCACTTACTCTCACTGCTTGCTTTATTCAGTTGGTCTGTCCAAAGAAAAGCAAAAATCATTCATACCATACTCACATCCAATTCAGCAATCCTTAAGTACAATTCCAGTAAAGTGGAACAAGAGATTTAGTGTTTCAACAGTTTGTTTTAGCTGATAATTTATTTAAACAAATAAAAACGAGCCATTGTTAACCAGAAAATAAAAAACAGCTTCTAACATGTTTCAGACCAAAAGAGTAAAGCATTCATTCCCTCCACAGAGATTTTACCAGATAGTTTTCAATGCTGTCTTACGCCATCATTCAACTTTTGCTACGTACATGTGAGAAAAATACCAAGGCAACCCTACGCTGCTTCTATTAACAGAAACTTTAGAGTTGAGAAGGGAAAAAAATGTGAGGAACAAAATATATAAAGGCCCTCTAACTCCCCAAAATGGAACAAATGGTTTTTACAATGTTTTGTTCAACAAGAAGATGTACTGCTGGTTCTTGACAGATGAACAAAATGACAAATAGTAGCAAAATGTGAAAGTGTTACTGTTCTAACACTCAAAAGGAGCAAAGGAACATTTAGCCAGATCATGACATTTAGTTATTTGATAAGGCCTCCTGGTTTCCTGCAAGCTATTACATTGTTTTGTGTCTACTTTCAAGGCCCCCCCCCAAAGATTCATTCTCTTTATAAAGAGACTCAAACAAACTAAACTCCACTAGCAAAACTTGTAAGGGATTCATTCACTTTTTTGGTGAGTCATAGGACTCAACTGTAGAGATGACATTATTTTTGTTAATGTCATTAATATATAGAAAAGCACAGAAAAAAAGACCATATATAGACTTTAAATCATTGTTTAAATAACTTATAACACCAATCATGAAGGTTCCCGTGAATCAAGAAGTTTTGAATGAGAAGGCATAAATACACAAAATGCAAAATTATGAGGCAAATAATACAAAAGCACAAGAGATGAGAAGTACAGTCCATGGGTTCTATATCCATGGGCTCCCCATCTGCAGATTAAACCAAAAGCAGATCAAATACATTAAAAAAAAAATTATGTCTATAAAGAACATACTTTTTTCCCTTGTCATTATTCCCTAAATACAGGATAACCACTACTTATATAGCTTTTACACTGTATTAGGTATTATTAGTAATCTAGACATTATTTAAAGTATACAGGAGGATGTGCATAGGTTATATGCAAATACCACATTTTATATCAGGGACTTGAGCATCCTCAGATTTTGGTATCCCATAGAGGTCCTGGAACCAATCCCCAACAGATAACAAAGGACGACTGTAGTATGGTTTAATGAAGAATACACAGAACTTGAGTTAGGAGATCCAGGTCTGAGTTTCACCTGTGCCCCCACTATTAGATGTGTGAATTTTAGTACAGTTATAATGTACAGATTTCAGTTTCCCTATCTATAAAACAGAAGATTGGATTCCAACATTCCAGCAATAATGTTCTATGATACTATGATACAAATTCACATAAGATTAAAAACCAAGAGAATGGCAAAACAGTAAGTGCTATGGGTTCAAAGTAAAGCAAGAATACAGGGACTAACAGAAACATCTGCAAGGCTGTACTGAAGGACCAAAAATGAAACTTCAACTTCATTTGGCATTTGGATAATCTCAGGGGGGAATTTTCTTTTTAAAGAACAGGCAGCCAATGCATAGGCATTGAAAGTGTCAGCAGACATAACATGAAGGTAGAAAAATACAAAGTGTACATGAGAATGAGAGATTGGTTTGGTTAACGTGAGCAGGTCCAATAGAGAAATAGTACTGGCATTAGAAAAATAGGTTTTGGGCAGAGTGTTAGCTATGAATTCTAGATAAACTAAACTCTAGATAACAGTTAGAAATAGGTTTTGGGCAGAGTGTTAGCTATGAATTCTAGATAAACTAAACTCTAGATAACAGGTACTGCAGACAACGGAGAACTATCAATGGTTTCTAACCTATGAGGGATGTGTTCAAAGCATTATTTTAAAATATTGGCAGCAGGCAGGACATACTGCGTAGAGACAAAAGCCAGGCAGAAAACCCAGCTAAAAGCTAGTAAGCAGTTCAGAGAATTAAAATAGAGTAAGCCTTGTACCAGCTGGCTGTACGGATTTAATCCATACAGGATAAAATGGGCTGGCCTGTTAGCTCAGTTGGTTAGAGCACAGCCTTGTAACACCAACATCAAGGGTTCAGTTCCCATACCGGCCAGTCGTGAAAAAGAAAAAGGAAAAAAAAAAAATAGGACAAGAATGTAAAGGAAAAGATATCTGAAAGAAATTTCAAAAAAGTAACTGGCAAAAATTGGTCGATGTTAAGTTAGGTAAATCGAGATAAATTAGGTTGTCTCTGGGTAATTGAAAGCATGGTAATGTCACCAAAACAGAGTCAGCATATGAAATCAGTTTTGAAGGAAAGATGACAAATTCTATCCTTGAAATATTCTAAAGTGATGATCACCCAAGCTTGTTGCCTTAATCTTTAAATGTCATATTTGGCCCTGTCAGCACAACAGAGTATTTATGAAGCATCTGTTAAAAGCTCAGTGATTTCAAGAGTGCCCCTCAATTTTACTTAATAACCAAATAATCACTTAATTTTCTGGTATAGGTAGAGAACATTTGTTATTTTTCCATATTTCAAAGGTGAGTAAATTGTAAAAATTATTAAGCAATTATTTTAAAAATGGACTGCATCTGTATTGTCTTCCTGACAAGTGATTTATAACAATAATCACATCGAGTCTACCTTGAGATTAGGAAGGAAAGTTCTCAAAGGTCCAAAAGAAAAATAAGAGTAGTGTGGCATAACACATCATTTAATGTCTAACAAAACATTACGTGTATGTTTCAAATTTTATTTACATGGACCTGAAAGCACTGGGAAAATCTGGACAAAAAAATAATGCTTAGAAAAATGAGGCAAACATTTTAAAATTTAGTATGTGAACAAACAGCTGGGTAGACCTGAACGCTCCGCAAACTGTGTTTATAGATATTACCGCCAATTCCTACAGATCCCAATTTTCCCAAAGAAGAAAATCCCTGAGTTTTGGGTCAAGATGAAATGAAAATACTACTAACTAACCAATGCATATTTCTTGAATTACTATCAAGTTGTGAATGGGATGCCTACTTAAGAAATGAACATAAATGATAATCACCAAACCACCCAACATTTCTTCTTGGGTTATCTCCCCACTTACTTTTGGCACCGTGATTTCCAGGTGTTTATGAAATCGTTATGGGTGGTTTGTCATAAATCTATCAAAGTAAAATTTAAAAATGAATAGCTCTTCCAACACTTACCCGATTTGGCCAGACACTGAGCTTCATTGCTCCCCACCAATGATGGGGTTAGAAAATTCTCCTTAACCTCATTCTTACCTAAGTCTTCTTACCTAATCTAACGGATAGATTTATTTTCAGGTGACTTCAGTTCATCATTTCGACATTAACTGAGCGCCTATATTACGGTTCTCAGCCCTGAACAAAACCCAGCTACCCGAGCTTCCAACGGCGAACTTAACATATGGAAACATAAGGTTACAAAACCAACCTATGGAAATTTTTTTATAGGATATATTACAACTCAAGTCAAAAGCTCACAGCCCAAGCAACTCGCGTACGAATCTGAAACAGGTCCCTACGATTGAAGTGACACCCAGATGTCCCCAAAACGAGGAAAACGGTTGGGAGTGGGGGGAGGGGAGAGGCCGAGGGCGCATCCCGAAAATGTCTCCTCTCAGCACGGGGCACGGCTCCCTCCCCTCCTCTCGGGCTGGAGGTGAGAGCGCCCTTCCCGGTCTCCCACGTCCCCACCTTCCAGGACTCGGCTTACGCCACCCCGGCAACAGGACTTCTTCAGAAGGAAAACACGCTGAAGCAAGCAAGCGCCGCACACCAGACCTCCCAGCCTCGCAGGGGCGGCCCCCGCCGCGCTCACCCCGACGCGGCGCTCCGCAGGCGGACAGGGAGGCCGCGGGGTCGCGCCTCCCGGGGCAGCGGCCCGAGGCTCGCGCGGCCCCCCGGGGGGGAGGCGGCGACCGGGCCGAGC
>NW_007731244.1:15997-18440 GCF_000696425.1 Galeopterus variegatus | reverse complement strand
CCGGGCCAAGCCTCCCCGCCCCCTCCGGCTCAGCTCCGGGCCGGCAGACGGCGCACCCTGCGCTAACTTCGCCGGAGAAGAGGAAACGACGCAGCGAGAAACAGGCTGTGTGAACCGAGGCGGACAGAAGGACGGTCTGTTTGTGTGTCTGCCTGCCGGTAAGGCCGTCTCACCTTCCCTCGCGGAGCTGCAGCTCGCCTCAGGAGGGCACCGGGACGCCGCCGCGGCCGCCGCGATGGCCGTTACGGCACGAGGCCTGCGCTCAGCCGCCGCGTAGCTCTAGGGAGAGGGGCGGGGTGCGCGCGGCGGGCGGGAGGATCCACGCGGGCAGGAAACCCGCTCCCGCCCAATCCGATAGGCTCAGTCGCCCCCTTCCCCTGGCCCTGACGCGACGCGACGCGCCGAGATTGGGCGTGCCCACCTGTCAATCAAGCGCTGTGCTGGCTCTTGGAGTGAGCTGAGGCTGCGCGGCGGAACGAGAGCCAGAGAGGTTGAGAGGCGCTGGTCTAGACTTTGAGTGTCTTCGCTCTTATTTTCCTGGCTGCTTTGGCTGGCTGGTGACTTTGAACCTTCCTCCTCAGCGCCGCCGGAGAGACGGGAGCGAAAATTACTTCGTCACGCGTTCAGCCAAGCTGCTCTGTGAGCCTCCTCCTGGTTTCTGCACCTGTACAGGGTCTTCCCAGCTGAAGGTGCTTGGGGGCGCGGAGCGACAAAGAAAAACAAAAGAGCCTGAAAATGGGGACCTGGGGGGAAAAGGCAAGACGTATGCTTAATGTGAGCCGTAAACCGAAATAGGCTGAGTCTGAGGGCCTTCGAAGTGCCGTGGTGCGTGGGTAGTTTCCAGTCTCGCAGTCACGGCTGCGGTAGCCGGTTTTGTGAAGAGGACCTTCAGAGCCAGGTCTGCCCCCTTAACGGCCCAGCTGCAGCCACTTGCTGGGGGTCAGTAAGTTGGCACTCCCGACGCCGGTGCTGCAGCCCCCCATAACTTACCTCATTCCTTCCTAACCATCTTTCTGGCTCAGAGTAGGAGTCGCTCCTCAGGGAAGTCTACTGGGTTAGGTACCTTTCTTGGAACACAGGTATTTTTTCCCATCTGAGGTGTTAGAAGTGTTTTGTCCATGTCCCTACGTAGACTGTAAACTCCAGTAAGTCAGGAATTATGTCACTATTCAGTTTTTCCCTGGTGCCTAGCACATGATAGATGGTCAGTAAATATTATTTAAGGCGTTAATACATCTTTCTTTCCCCTCTTTAATCGTGGCCCTAACTTTATCGAATTCACAGTTTCCTGCATTTAATTTCAAAATTATTCACTTGAGTGCTACTGGATGCATGTGGTTGGCCTGCCACATGTAGTATCACAAGGCCAAGCACAAATTACCTCTGGCCCCTTCCTAGCCTCATGTTGTCTAGAACAAGTAGACTATGAAATTGGGCAACAGCTAGTCTATATCTATATTACATTATTAGCATCCAAAGTGAATAATGCATGTGGATTTTGAATATATTCTAAGGGTTTAAATAACTTTGCATGTTTTATCACAGCTGCTATGGACTGAATTGCATCCGTGCAAATTCATATGCTGAAGTCCTAACTCCCAGTGTGACTGTATCTGGAGATGGGCCTTTAGGAGACAATTAAGGTTAAAGGAGGACATAAGGGTTGGGTCTTAATTTGGTAGGATTAGTGTCTTTATGAAAAGAGACACCAGAGAGCTCTTTCCACCATGTGATGGCACAGCAAGAAGAGGTAAAGCACCCTCACTGGAAACCAACCATGCTAGCACCCTGATCTTGGACTTAGCCTCCAGAACTGTAAGAAAATAAGTTTCTGTTGTTTGAGCCACCCAGTCTGTGGTATTTTGTTATGGTAGCCCAAGCAAATACAATGGTTTTCTTATTTGTTGGTACATTTTATACAGTTTATGGATTGAGATAATATTGTATTCATTTTTGAAAAATCCATTGTCCAGAAGTTAAAATGATCTCTTCAAAATCACACAGTAAACTGTTAGCAGAACCTGACTGAATTTCAATTCTTGTTACATATTTAACATGGGGGCAGTGTATGGATACAAATACATCTGATAAATAAAATCCTTGCCTTCACAAAGCTTATACCACTACTTTAAGTGGGGAAAATTAACCCAGAAAAAAATATGCTGAAGTCATGTTTAAACTTTATTTTGTAAGGGAGTCTATCTGTGGGGAATTGTACAATCTGTCCTCCATATCTTTGGGAACTGGCTTCAAAACCCCTGAGGATATCAAAATTTGAGGATGAAAAAATCTGAGGATGCTCAAGTCACCCGTATAAAATGGTATAGTATTTTCATATAACCTATGCACATCCTCCTGTGGAATATACATAAAGCAAATGTATTTCACAGGGCCTTGTTTTCCAAAGCCTTGCAGTTTCAAATGTTAACCTTGCAAAGGACAA
>NW_007731244.1:8030-15349 GCF_000696425.1 Galeopterus variegatus | reverse complement strand
TTCATATAACCTATGCACATCCTCCTGTGGAATATACATAAAGCAAATGTATTTCACAGGGCGTTGTTTTCCAAAGCCTTGCAGTTTCAAATGTTAACCTTGCAAAGGACAAGAAATTTTCCCCAGGCTATAGTCTCTATTGTAAGATAAAGAATTATAACACAGCAAGGTTGCTGGCTCAAAGACAGACAGGTTACTGATTGATATGTAAAGATACTGGGAAATTGCTGTAAGAAGAGAATGTTTGCTGAGATCAAGCCTTTGTTAGTGGATCAACTTCTTGAAAATTGCATTATGGATTGTCACCTTGCTTGTTTTACTGAATGTTACCAGCTTCTATGTTAAACTTGTTAAACTATACTTAGCAAAAACCCCACTTACGTTTTCTTCCTGTAACTTCCTGGTCTGGAGAAAAAATGCAGGAAGAGAACCCCAATTCGTGGTTAATTTCCCAAATGGAAGAAATGCCTCTCTCTTGAGAGTTCTGGGAGATTAATCCCTTTTCAGGGCTTCTTACTGCTCAGAAGAGACGGGCTTTGAGTAATCTTTGGCAGCTCTGTCAGCCAGGGGAAAAGGGGTGACAAATCTGTGGGAGGCAAAGCAAGATCCTCCCATATACTTTAAATCATTTTTAGATTATTTACAGTACCTAATACAAGGTAAATGCTGTGGAAATAGTTATTATATTGTATTGTTTAGGGAATAGTGACAATTTTTTTTTTTTAAGTGTCTAGAAGTTCAGTACAGATGCAGTCATTGAAGGCCTGGCTACATTTTTGATCTGTGGTCAGTTGAATCCATGGATGTAGAACCTGTGCATATAGAGGACTCACTGTATTTTGAATGGGCCAATGACCTGAGCAGACCCTTCACAAGATTTTGATCCAGTTCTCTTGAATACTGCATGCCACCTATTTAAGCAATAAAAGAAGCAGCTGTAAGTAGAGAGCTTAATTATGATTTTTCATAAAAGGGTTTTAGTTCCCTGTGAACATGTTTTTTTCTCTTAATTTTCCTTTAAGCTTCCTCATCACCCATTCTTACCAGGAGCTCTTAAAACAAACAAACAAACTCCCAAAAATATATGAAAAAGAGAAGGAGATGAAGAAAAATAAGGGAACAGCAATAAAAGAGGAAAGCATAGAGTAGTGGGGTAGATAGGAAATTATATATAAAATTCCACTTAAAAGGAATGGGGTCTGTGTTCTTATGAAATGGAGTTGTCTCTGGGACTTCCTTTTCCACACAATCTTCCCAACTTCTAAACATAAACATGCATGTGGTTTCTTTCATGGGAACTCAAATCAAAAACAGGAATCATCCTCGCTAATTAATGCTGAGTGGACCAGGAACTAACCAGAATCAAGCAACAACAAAATTTAGGTCAAAACTTAAGACCTGGCCGGCCTGTGGCTCACTCGGGAGAGTGCGGTGCTGATAGCACCAGGGCCGCGGGTTCGGATCCCATATAGGGATGGCCGGTTCGCTCACTGGCTGAGCGTGGTGCTGACAACACCAAGTCAAGGGTTAAGATCCCCTTACCGGTCATCTTTTTAAAAAAAAAAAAAAAAAACTTAAGACCTATGGACTGGAGGAGGAGCTTTGGATATGGGCAGCTAATCTGTCTAGGATAAAAACATGCAGGTGACTAACTTCATCATTCCCAAAGGAAAGAATTTGGGAAGACAAGGAAGGGAAAAATGAGTCTCCATGTCTCAAGGCCTGTCCCAGGAAACTACTGATAGTTTATAGTGAGAGTGATCTCATATATAGTAAATACAACAATAGATATGTATGGAGGGGGCATTAAGCCATAGAGGGAGGGGAAGTGTACAGTCAGACCACTCAGGCAGTTAACTAGGTGAAAAAAGAAGGACTTTCCACACAGAAGGGCCTGCATGATAAAAAAAGACATTAAACGATAGAATATTGCTGGACCAGAAGATAGCTAGAAATGTAAGTAACAGCCAGTCTGTGGAAGTAAAGGACCTTACAGTTTATCCTACAGGCAATGAGCAACCATCAAAGGGTTTTCTTTCAGCACTTTAAATATGTCATTTGTTGTTTTCTGGCTTCTACTGTTTCTGTTGAGAAGCCAGTTGTAACTCTTATCATTGTTTCCCTGTATATCATATGCCTTTTTCTCTGGCTGTTTTTAAGATTTTTGTGGTGTTTGTTTTTCTAAAAGGATAACAGTGTATGATTTTCTTGTTGGAGAGGAGGCGGCTAACTGGTATGGGACCTTGGTGTTATCAGCATCGTGCTTTAACCAACTGAGCTAACTGGCCAAAAGATTTGTTTCCTTTTCTTTGTTTATCAGCAGTTACATTGAGATGTTTCTAGATATGGTTTTCTTTGTATTTATCCTACTTGGGGTTCACTTAGTTCCCTAAATCTGTGGGTTGCTGAGGGGTTATTTTGGTTTCTTGGATTTGTTTTTTGTTGTTGTTGTTTGTTTTTTCCTTTTATCAAATTTGGAAAACTTTTGGCCAATATTTCTTCAAATATTTTTTTCTGCCCCATTCTCACTCTCCTCCTCCTCTTCTAGGACTACAGTTACACTTATGCTAGACTTGTTAGTACTTAGTACAGGTCATTCAGGCTGTTCATTTTTTTTCCAAATCTTTTTCTTTCTGTGCTTCAATTTGCTTAATTTCTGTTGAGGGCCAATGTCTAGTAATCCCTGAAAAATCTAAATGTTGACATTTTCCAAAGCATAGGTACCCTACCAGTGACTGTGGATTCCTTTGGGGAAGGTCTGGAGACATAGTAGTCAGGAAAACATAAACCACAAGACATTACAGCAGAAGGGATTTAGTATTGGGTGTTGATGGACTGAAAAAGCAAAAAGGGAACACTGAGGTAGCCCAGAGGTGATAACTGCAGAGAGCAGCTACTACCCCTAGGGCTAGTAAAAAAGGGGAATCAAGGTTGGACTATTAGGTCTTGGAAGCTCAGAGGAATGACCCAGCTGAGCCAAGGGGGGGTGGCGGGTGTAATGCCAAAAGAACCTCAAGGCTGAAATCAATTGTTGCTACTGGTGCAAAGGGCTATTGCTTATTGCTGGGGTAACAGTAACACAAGCTGCAAGCAGACAGAAAGGAGGAAATCCCTTCTCCCCTTCTGCCTTCCAGTCTCCCTCTAATGCCCTTTATTGAT
Source organism: Galeopterus variegatus (assembly GCF_000696425.1). Taxonomy (NCBI): domain Eukaryota; kingdom Metazoa; phylum Chordata; class Mammalia; order Dermoptera; family Cynocephalidae; genus Galeopterus; species Galeopterus variegatus. Next base: position 12,190 of record NW_007731244.1, on the reverse strand, counting down.
GGAACCTAGCCAGCATAGAAAAACTGTAGCCTGCATGTTCTGAGCCATAGCATCACAGAGGAAAGTATAGAAGAGTAAACTTGGAGCTAAGAAACGATAGTCAGATAACTACTGCCATATCAACATTTTTTGTGCTAAATTAGTAAGAATTGCTCAAATTAGACTCCACTTAATGTCATCTTATATGCTTTTACAGACTTTTAGGCCCTTTTGAAATGAAATCTCAGAACCCCATGTCAATTTTCTGCTATACTATGATTACTATTAGTGTCTTTTTCAGGAGTAAGGAGAACCTTTGCTGGGGTTCAAACATATATTTGCCAGAAAATCATAAAGATCTCTTTAGAAGAGATCTGTTTAACTGAGGGTAAGTAGACCCTTCCCTAACATTAGGTCTTCCCCATCAAGCACAAAGTGGCATAGATTAGGTAGGGCTGGTAAGAATCCAGTCTTTTCCCTACCTCCATTTCCTATGCATACCCTGGTATGGCCATAGCAAGGAGAAGACCAATTTCCTATTCTAGCATTGGACAACCACCCATTGTCATTGAAAAACCAACTCTTTTCCTTTGTTCCCTCTTTCTTGCCTCAGCTCAAGCTCCTTTGCCCAGCCCTATCACCTCTAGTTTTCTAATGCAAATAGATGACAAGACAGGGTTTAGTGTTCAACAGTTCACCTTGTAGTATACTTTTCACACATGAAAATTTTTGAATAATGAAGGATTTTTGTTGAACATTTGTAGAACATTGGGCATGAATATTTTTCTAATTTTTAAACTTTAGGACCACAGAAGTTCCATGTGAAATGGGTCATTTCTTCAAGTCTTCTGTTCTTTAGTGATGAAAGTTAACACTCTCCTTCTACCACAATTACCTTTTGCTAATAACAGTAAAGACACCAGATTCATTACATATTTCACATATTTAATATTTGTACTTAAATATATTAGACTAGAATAACTTTTTCTGCATCTGCATATATTAATTATATATTATATAGCACTCTGTCAATTATACAACACAAAAGACATTTATAAACATTAAAATGGCAGTGTACGTATTAATAACTGAACATTACAAGATAATAATAATCAGGTATTCATTTAATGGGAGACTCTAGTATTTCCTGATAATCCTGCCTTCTTAAATTCCTCCAGTAAAGTTTATAGCCAGCAAGGACAAAAACACTAATCATGATGATCGCCCCACCAAAGACATCATAGACACTAGGAAATATGTGTAACACTAGAAGCTGCAAGACCATAGCTACCACAATCTCCAGATGTTGTACTGTGCTAACCAAAGCTGGATGGAATTTGTCCAAGGCGTAATAAACTCCTAGGAATGCTGCCGTAGAACAGACACATATAGCAATAAGATAACTCCAGGTTTCTCCATCTAATGGGATGATAGGTTCTTGAAGAATGAACATAGTAGATAATCCCCAGACTGTCCCAGTCCAACCAAAGGTAAACAGTGCAGTCCACATGCTGATCTTTTCCCTGATGGATCTATATACTATCATAGAAAGAGCAGTGGTCAGTCCAGCCATCACAGTCATAGTGTACCCAAAGGCTTCTTTCCAGGCATTTAACAAAGAATTGTCTTCATCAGCAATGTTGGGGATCATGACAAGACAGACACCTAAGATGCTGCAAATAACTGTAGCCATGTCAACATAAGCCATTTTTTCATCTACAAGTAAAAAAGCCAAAATAGCACTGAAGACTGTGGTTGTGGCTCTCCACATAGTGGTCCCATTGCTGGGAGGAACTATTGAAAATGATGTATAAGCACAAGTGATTGAAATGACATTGCATACACCATAAAAGAAGAGTCGTAATCTGTACCCACTGGGCCCAAAGGGGGCCTCTTGATAGTAACAAACAACTAACACAGATAAGACCTGCAAGACAGAACGGATAAAAATCAGTTCTAGGGATGGAACTTTAGAACGATCAGAAACAAGCCTAGTAATAAGAGCTACACATCCATGAGCCAAAGCAGATCCAAACAGCACTATCCACATTTTTCGGGACTGAAAAATATTTTTTTCTGCAAAGCTCTGGAATTGTCCAATCTCATTGGTCATTGGGTCTTCTGCTGGTAGAGGTCGGGTATCCATGGTTCCAAAGAACGTTCTTCCTTTTCTTTTCATTTCACTCAGAAGACCTTTCTTTGGATTTTCTTCCATGAAATTTCCATAGTCTTCATTGATTTCTTCATATCCATCATCCCCAGGCTGGGGATAATGAGAAGTATATTTCACCATCACTGTGTTGGGATGTATTTTCACCCGTTTTTTAACTGGATATGTTTTGGAAGGAGAAGTATCCATTTCTTCAGATAATCTATTAAAGAAAAAAGACAAATGTACATATTCATTTCTTTGGAAATGTAATGTCTGTTATAATCAATCTGCACCAATTCAATGATAGAAAGTAGAGGCTGTAACAAGAATCTAGAAAAAATGTATTAGAGATGATCTGTCAATATGCCTTATCAGATGTATGGAGCCTGCTGGAATTGTCTACCCTTTTTTCAGTCCTATCTCAAGTCTGTACCTGTTTTTCATTCTGCTTATTGTTTTTCTCATTCAGCTTTATATCCCATCTTTACTTCACAAACTGATATTTTTCCATCTTTTCATTCCTACCTTACTTTCCACCCATCCAACAAGAGAAACACGGAAACAAATAACTTAGATCAAAACTTTCCTTATGTGTCTATTTGTCTATGTTATAAATCAAAATGATAAGGCCAAAGTCATTTGTATAATCAATTCTGTATAATGCCAGAATTTACTTTCTATTACAAATTATTTTTAAACATTTATTTTTGGTTCCCCGTACATTTTCAGATATAAAGATACACTGAGGGCCGGCCCGGTGGCGCACTGGAGAGTGCGCCGCTTGGGAGCATGGCGGTGCTCCCGCTGAGGGTTCGGATCCCATGTGGAGACCGGTTCCCGCTTACTGGCTGAGCGCGGTGCGGGTGCAACACCGAGGGTTGCGATCCCGTTGCCAGTCAGTAAAAAAGACAAAAAGGAAAAAAAAAAAGATACACTGAAATTAGAAAATAAATAATGAATTTAGTAACACTCATGCATGCAACACCGAGGGTTGCGATCCCGTTGCCAGTCAGTAAAAAAGACAAAAAGGAAAAAAAAAGATACACTGAAATTAGAAAATAAATAATGAATTTAGTAACACTCATGCACTGTTGGTGGGAATATAAACTATACAACCTTTCTAATGGGCAACTAGGCAATATATTAAGATTTTATCTAGAAGCTACCATTTATTTAGCAATACCACTTCTGAGATTTTACCCTAAAGAGATGATCACCAGGTGCTTTTTACATTCTCTTTTAAAAAAAAAAAAAAGTAATGCACATTTATATTTGCTTATATAACATAAAGAAATTATGGAAACATACAAAGGAAGCAGTGATGGGGTGGGACAGGTAACAAGAATTTAAGAAATCCTTTTTGTTGTGTACTTTTTTATATTTTTATTTTTGAATTGTGATATTGTTCAAAAAATTAATAACTAAAATATTCATGTTACTTAAGAAAAAACATACAAAAAGTGTGGGAAAAATGTATGCACAGGAGAGTTCATTGTAGCTTACTAAAATGAACTTTCATACAATGGAATACTATGCTATACATCCATTAAAAATGACAATGACACTAATCATGATGATCGCCCCACCAAAGACATCATAGACACTAGGAAATATGTGTAACACTAGAAGCTGCAAGACCATAGCTACCACAATCTCCAGATGTTGTACTGTGCTAACCAAAGCTGGATGGAATTTGTCCAAGGCGTAATAAACTCCTAGGAATGCTGCCGTAGAACAGACACATATAGCAATAAGATAACTCCAGGTTTCTCCATCTAATGGGATGATAGGTTCTTGAAGAATGAACATAGTAGATAATCCCCAGACTGTCCCAGTCCAACCAAAGGTAAACAGTGCAGTCCACATGCTGATCTTTTCCCTGATGGATCTATATACTATCATAGAAAGAGCAGTGGTCAGTCCAGCCATCACAGTCATAGTGTACCCAAAGGCTTCTTTCCAGGCATTTAACAAAGAATTGTCTTCATCAGCAATGTTGGGGATCATGACAAGACAGACACCTAAGATG
>NW_007731244.1:2822-7030 GCF_000696425.1 Galeopterus variegatus | reverse complement strand
GGACCGGGACCGGCAACGGGATCGCAACCCTCGGCGCTGCGCCCGCACCTCGCTCAGCCAGTGAGCGGGAACCGGTCTGTATGTGGGATTGGAACCCTCGGCAGGAGCGCCGCCGTGCTCCCAAGCGGCGCACTGTAGCAGTGCGCCACCGGGCCAGCCCCAACAATGTAGTAAATCTTTACTTACATGGAAAGATGTCTACTACATCTCATGTTATTCTTTCTTTTAGACCTGAGTTTTGTTTGTTCACTCAGTTCTCTTTCCTTCTTTCCTTCCTTCCTTTGAGGAAATAGGAAATTTCCTATTTCCTTTCTAATTATTCCTCTCCTGTCCCCTAAAAAACGGTAAAAAAAAAAAAAAAGAAAACCTTTCGTTTTTTATTAATCCACAAAATGTTCTGGTTCCTTGTCAAAAACTCATCAGTAATGGGATCTTAAACCATGGCCCAGAAGTCAAATCCCATTTTGTTCTTTGATACCATCTGATTAGCCAACTGTTCTATTCCTGTTTACTTCTTTCTCTTCTAAGAGGCCCCACCTTCAGCCGGAAGAAATCATGAAAAGAAACACCACCTGTGCCTCTAAGTCCTTCAGTTTTCTAGCTTAGACCTCCCATTTACAGTTCTTCCTTCACAACACAATAGTCTAACCTGACTATTCTTCATTTCCAACTTCTACCAAGACATTTCCACTTCAAATCATGCCTTCACCTTCAATAATCCCAAACCACATTAATAGTTTAGATCTCCCAAATAGATTTTCCTTCCCTAACTTCCTCATTGATGTCTGTGATACCACCATTTTTCCTGTTCCCCAAAATAGAAATCAAGGAATACTCTAAAATATCCTTTCTGCCATCACTTCAATTTGATCATCAATTTTGCCATTTTTGTCTTTGAAATATTTCTCAGATTTTCCCTTTCTTCTCCAATTTCATTTCACCTTTATGATTCTGGATCAGGTTATTGTGAATTCCTATCTAGAATATTGCAACAGCATCCTCACTAGTCCCCTTGAATCCCAGTCCTTCTGTAAAATCCATCTATATTATCACATGTCCCATTAACTGTCTTAAAAAGTTTCAAAACAAAACAAAAACTTCCCTCAAGCTTTCCCCATTCAAGAACCTACAGTGATTTTCTACTGACTACCTTATCAAATCTTAACTCCTCTGCCTGGCTCTCAAAACCCTGCCTAATCTCGTCCCTATCAATACTTAGCTCCTTAACACTCATACTTTGATTTGAGCAACTGGTCCAGTGTCCTCCCTGTCTTCACCACCTATGTGTACATATCATTTCCCTAAGCCTTTATTCTCACTAGTTTCCCCTCTCCAACTTTCTAAACACTGTTCATCTTTTTTTTAATTTTAATTTTTTTCATTGTACATGTTTATGAAGTACAGATTGTTTCAATACATGCATAAATTGTATAATTATCTAATCAGTATAGTTAGCATTTCTATCACTTAAACATTTATCAGTTATTTGTGGTTATAACACTCAAGATCTCTTTTCTGGCTATCTTGAAATATACAATACAATATTATTAGCTATTGTCACCCTAGGGCACTAGAACTTATTCTATCTAACTGTAACTTTGTAACTTTGTACCAGTCTACCAACATTTCCCTCCCCTCTCCCTTTCCCTACCTCTGGTAATTACTATTCTACTCTATTTTTTTTTCCTCTTTTTATTTTTCTTAATTGACCCATAATGATTGTACATATTTATGGAGTACGGTATGATAATTGGGTACATTCATACTGTGTGCAAGGATCATATCAGGGTACTTAGTATATCCATCACCTCAAACGTAACATTCAACACCATCCTGACTAGCTATTCAAAGGTACACAGTGCTTTGTTGTTAACTGTAGTCTCCCCGTATTACTATAGAACCCTAGATTCCATTCTTCTGATCTAATATTTTGTATTTGGTAACCACCCTTTCCTCATCCCCCTCCTCACCTTCCCCCACCATTCTTTAGTAACCACTATTCTGCTTTCTACTTCTATGAGATAAAATTTTTTAACTTCCACATATGAGTGAGAATTTTTGGTATTTCTCTCTCTGTGCCTGGCTTATTTCATTAACATAATTTTCTCAAAGCTCATCCATGTTGCTGCAAATGGCAGAGTTTCATTACATTTTATTGGTGAGTATTCCATTGTGAATATATACCATATTTTCTTTACCCAGTCATTCATGGAAAGACATTTAGGTTGGTTCCAAATCTGGGCTATTATAGAGTAACGACAAACATGGGAGTGCAGGTGTCCCTTCAACTTCACAGTATTTATTCCTTTGAATATACCCACTTGTGGGATTGCTGGATCATATGGTACTTCTATCTGTGTGAGAAATCTCCATACTGTTTTCAATAGTGGCTGTATGAATTTATATTACCACCAATAACGTATAAGAGTTCCCCTTTCTCTACATCCTCACCAGCATTTGTATGTTGTCTTTTTTATAATAGCCATTCTAACTGGGGTGAGATGATATCTCGATGTGGTTTTGATTTGCATTTCTCTGATGATTAGCAAAATGCTCTGATGTTGAGCATTTTTTCATATGCCTGTTGGCTATTTGTATGTTCCCTTTCAAAAAAAATGTCTATTCAGTTCCTTTGCCCATTTTTTAATCGGATTATTTACTTTTTTACTATTGAATTGTTTGAGTTCCTTGATATTAATCCCTTGTCAGATGCATAGTTTCCAAATATTTTCTCTCATTCTTCAGGTTATCTTTTTGTTCTGTTGATTGTTTCCTTTGCTGTACAGAAGCTTTTTAGTTTGATGTAATCCCATTTGTTAATTTTTGCTTTTGTTCTCCATGCTTCTGAGTATTATTCATAAAGTCCTTGCCCAGACCTATGTCCTGAAGTGTTTCCCCTTTGTTTTCTTCCAGAAGTTTTAAGGTTTGGGGTCTTATATTTAAGTCTTTAATCCATTTTGAGTTGATTTTGGTATGTGGTGAGAGAGAGAGATCTAGTCTCATTCTTCTGCATATGGATCTCCAATTATCCCAGCAACATTTATTGAAGAGACTGTCCTTTCCCAGATGTATGTTCTTGGCTCCCTGTCAAAATCAGTTGGCTGTAGATATGTGGATTTATTCTGAATCTCTATTCTGTTCCATTGATCTATGTGTCCATTGGTCTATTGTGCCACTAACTCTATTGTGCCAATACCATGCTGTTTTGATTACTATCTCTTTGTAGTATATTTTGAAGTCAGGGAGTGTGATACCCCCTCGCTTTGGGCTTTTTTGCTTGGGACCACTTTGGCTATTTGGGGTCTCTTGTTCCATATAAATTTTTGAACTGTTTTTTCTATTTCTGTGAAGTATGTCATAGGTAGTTTGATGGGGATTACATTGGATCTGTAGATCGCTTTAGGTAGTATGGTCATTTTAACAATACTGATTCTTCCATTCCATGAGCATGGGATGTCTTTCCATTTTTTGTGTCTTCTTTAATTTCTTTGGTCAGTGTTTTATAATTTCTTGTACAGCTCTTTAACCTCCTTGGTTAAATTTATTCCAAGGTATTTTGTTGCTGTTGCTATTGTAAATGGGATAGCTTTCTTGATTTCTTTTTCTGCTAGTTCATTGTTGGTGTATAGAAATGCTACTGATTTTTGTATGTTGATTTTGTATCCTACAACTTATTTATCAGGTATAGGAGATTTTTGGTAGAGACTTTAGGTTTATTTTGACATAAAATCATGTCATATGCAAACAGGGACAACTTGGTTTCCTCCTTTCCAATTTGGATGCCCTTTACTTCCTTCTCTTGCCTAATTGCTCTGGCTAGGACTTGCAGTACTATTTGAATAGAAGTGGCAAGAGTGGACATCCTTGTCTTGTTCCAGTTCCTGGTGGGACAGCTTTCAGCTTTTCCCCATTCAGTGTGATGTTAGCTATGGGTTTGTTACATATAGCCTTTATTGTATTAAGATTCTTTCCTTCTATAACTAATTTATTGAGAGTCTTTATCATGAAGCAGTGTTGACTTTATCAAATGCTTTTTCTGGGCCGGCCTGGTGGCGCACTGCTACAGTGCGCCACTTGGGAGCACGGTGGCGCTCCCGCTGAGGGTTCGGATCCCACATACAGACCGGTTCCCGCTCACTGGCTGAGCGAGGTGTGGGAGCAACGCTGAGGGTTGCGATCCCGTTGCCGGTCCCGGTCCGGTACGGGCG
>NW_007731244.1:0-2125 GCF_000696425.1 Galeopterus variegatus | reverse complement strand
CTATTGGTCTATTTAGGTTTTCTATTTCTTCCTGAGTCAGTCTAGGTAGGGTATATGGGTCCAGGAATTTATCCATTTCCTCTAGGTTTTCATATTTATTGTCAAGTAGTTGTTCATAATAGTCTCTGATGGTCTTTTGTGTTTTGGTGCTATCTGTTGTAATGTCTCCATTTGCATTTCTGATTTTATTTATTTGGGGCTTTTCTCTTTTTTTCGTGGTTAGTCTGTCTAATGGTTTGTTGATTTTGTTTTATCTTTTTAAAGAACCAGCTTTTGGTTTGTTTAATTTTTTTTGTATTGCATTTTTAGTCTCAATCTCATTTATTTCTGTTTTCATTTTCATTATTTCTTTCTTTTACTTATTTTGGGTTTAGTTTGCCTTTGCTTTTCTAGTTCCTCGAGGTGCATTGTTAGGCTGTTTATTTAAAATCTTTATTTTTTTGATATAAGCATTTATTAGTATAAACTTTCCTCTTAACACTGCCTTGGCTGTATCCCATAGACATTGGTATGTTGTGTTTCTGTCTTCATTAGTTTGAAGAAAATTTTGGGCCGGCCCCATGGCACACTCGGGAGACTGCGGGGCTGGGAGCACAGCGACACTCCCGCCGCGGGTTTGGATCCTATATAGGACTGGCCGGTGCACTCACTGGTTGAGCGCGGTGCGGGCCCGCCGCGGGTTCGGATCTTATATAGGAATGGCCGGTGCACGCAGTGCGGCCGACACCACACCAAGGGTTGTGATTCCCTTACCGGTCAAGAAAAAGACAAAAAGAAAAAAAAGAAAAAGAAAAAAGAAAATTTTTATTTCCTCCTTAATCTCTTCTTTAACCCATTGGTCATTCAAGAGCATGCTGTTTAACTTCCATATATTTGTGTAGTTTTGCATATTCATCTTGTTGATATCTAGTTTTATTCCATTATGGTTCAGAAAAAAATATTTCAATTTTTAACTTGTTGAGGCTTGTTTTGTGGCCTAACATATGGTCAATCCTAGAGAATGTTCTCTGTGCTAATAAAAAGAATGTATATTCTGCAGCTGTTGGATGAAATGTTCTGTATATGCTTGTTGGGTCCATTTGGTCTACGGTGCCATTTAAATTCAATGTTTCCTTATTGATCTTCTGTCTTGAGAATCTGTCCAATGCTGAGAGTGGAGTGTTAACATGTTGGTGTCTGTCTCTCCCTTTAGATCTGATAATAATTGCTTTATATATCTGGGTGCTCTGGTGTTGGGTGCATATGTATTTATGATTGTTATATCCTGTTGCTGTATTGATCCCTTTGTCATTGTATAGTGCCCTTCTTTGTCTCTTAGTACAGATTCTGATATAAAGTCTGTTTTATCAATATATGTATAGCTACTCCTGCTTGCTTTTGTTCTCCATTTGCATGGAATATCTTTTCCCATCCCTTTACTTTGAGTCTGTGTGTGTCTTTTTAGGTAAGATGTGTTTCTTGTAGGTAGCATATGGATGGGTCTTATCTTTTTAATCCATTCAGCCAGTCTGTCTTTTAATTGGAGCATTTAATCCATTTACTTTCCAGACTATTATTGATATTAGAGGTCTTACTCCTGTCATTCTTTTGGTGGTTTTCTGATTTTATTGTGTATCCTTTGGTACTTCCTTCCTCTCTTAATGTTTATCCTTGCAGTTTGGTGGTTTTCTGTATTGATAAGGTTTGATTGCTTTCTCTTTCTAATTTGTGTATCTATTCTACCAGTAAGTTTTATATTTTCAGGTATTTTCATGAAGGTTATTATTTTTCTTTATCTTCTAGATCAAGGACTCCCTAAGTATTTGTTGTCAGGCCAGTCCGGTGGTGATGAATTCCCTTAATTTTTGCTTGTCTGAAAAAGACTTTATTTCTCCTTCATTTCTTTTTGTTGTTGTTGTTCTTAAATTTTTATTTTGTCAATATACAATGTATATGATTATTATAGCCCATCACCGACACCTCCCTCCCTCCTTCCTCTCTCCCCTCCCCCCCAAGAATGTCCTTTCCGTTTGCTTGTAACAACTTCAAAAAAGTATTGTTGTTATATCTTCTTACCCCCCCCCAGTTTTTTTTTTGTGTGTGTGTATGTGGGTGAATTAATTTGTTTATTTTTTAGCTCCCACCA
>NW_007731243.1:159954-165702 GCF_000696425.1 Galeopterus variegatus | reverse complement strand
CCACCAATGTTGGGCTGGCCCGGTGGCACACTGGGTAGAGTGCGGTGCTTGGGAGTGCGGCGGCGCTCCCGCCGAGGGCTTGGATCCCATATAGAGACCGGTCTGCTCACTGGTTGAGCGCGGTGCGGGCGCGACACCGAGGGTTGCGATCCCATTACCGGTTGCGAGAAAAGACAAAAAAAAAGTGGGGGGGGGAGAAACCACCAATGTTGGGCCGGCCCGGTGGCACACTGGGTAGAGTGCGGTGCTTGGGAGTGCGGCGGCGCTCCCGCCGAGGGCTTGGATCCCATATAGAGACCGGTCTGCTCACTGGTTGAGCGCGGTGCGGGCGCGACACCGAGGGTTGCGATCCCATTACCGGTTGCGAGAAAAGACAAAAAAAAAGTGGGGGGGGGAGAAACCACCAATGTTGACAGTAAGCATTCACAACCTCCATTTGCAGAACATCATGGCTTGTTCCTCCGGGAACTGGAGATCAGTAATACATCTCCTTTTCCTTTATGTCCCCAGAAAGTGTTTACAGATCTGCAGGCTGAAGGATTCCCTGTAATAGAGACCAGCACCCTGACTGAGGAAGGTGTTACTAAAGTTAAAGCAGAGGTCAGTGCTTCCTTGAATCAGGTGTCAATCCTTTTACTGTCTTTCTCTTGTTTCAGAAAAGTCAGTCATGGGGAGAAAGATAAGTTTTCTTTCCAGATGTTAGCACTTGGAGCAGCTGCTCAACAGGAATGGTGGGCTAGGGAGAAAGGCAGATCTAGTCACTGTGGTGACACTTGTGTCCTCCCCCCACACAAGTGAACAAGATGCTTTATAGTTTGCACTTAAAGTGGCCACTGTGGCTTTTGCCTTTCTAATATTTCCATAGCAGCTGTAGTGAAACTACATTTATGGGACTGTTCAGAAGTAGAAGGAAAAAATGGTCTGAAAAGTAGGAGCTGCTGGGGGGCGGGGCATTTTCTGTTAGGCTTCACAGGCTGTCCTAAGTGTTTTCTACTTCACTGCTTTATTTTCACTGGAGTAGCAGGGCGATGCTAATGCTTTAGTTTCATCTGGGGTTAGTTGTTGTGACAGAGCCCTGAGGGAGGGCCTGGCATCCAGTTGAGGGGGGCAGCTAAGGTCGCTGAGTGGGACCCGGGGCACTGCAGGCGAGCTCTCCTGAGGGCTGGCCCTTGCCACGAAGGCAGGCCAAAGCCTCTTCCTCCTGTGGGAGTGTGGTCTGCAGCCGTGTTGGTGCCCACAGGAGAGTGCATGGGGGCTGTGGTGTTGGATGCTTCCTAGGTGTGTGGCTGGAAGAGGCTCTTGGAGGGAATCTCTGACTTTGTGCCTTGTTTTTGTACTTTCCCAGGCCTGCGACAGGCTGTTGGCTTATCGAGTGGAAACCAAGATGAAGGGAAACAAAGTGAATGAGGTGCTGAACCGCCTGCACCTTGCGGTGCCCAACAGGAGAGATGACAAGGTGAGAGCCTGGTGCACACAAACGCAGACGCATCTCAGAAGTGGTCTGTGCTTCTCATTCATGGTAAAGCTCTGCATATACAGTCCCGTGCTGCTCTGTGACATTTTGGTCAGCAACAGACCACATACACCATGTGGTCCCGTGAGATTACAAAGAAGCTGAAAAATTCCTGTCACCTCTTGACATTGTAGTGTTGAAACATTGTAGCACATTTACTTTATTTTATAATAAATTTAGTGTGGCCTAAGTGTGCTATGATTACAAAGTCTGTAGTAGTGTACAGCAGTGTCCTGGGCCTGGATACACACACTCCACACACTCACTGACTCACCCAGAGCAACTGGTCCTGTGAGCTCCATTCATGCGAAGTGCCCTCCGTTCTTACCTTTCATACCGTGTTTCTCCTGCACCTGTTCTGTGTCAGATGCCCAGACACTTGCTCAGCACATACGGTATAGGTCTGTAGCCCAGGAGCCTAGGCCGCACTATACTGCCTGGGTGTGCGGTTGGTTTGTGCACGTGCATGCGATGATGCCGGCATGATGACGAAGTCATGTAGTGATGTGATTCTCAACACGTGGCTCTGCCCTCAAGCATCACGTGACTACACATGGTAAAGAGTGAAAAGGTGGAGAAGAGAGTGCAGCAGCATGCACACCTGCTTCTGTCCCCACCACAAGTAGCTCCTTCTGACAGCCTCTCTTGTCCTTCCAGAAGTGTTTTTTTTATAGAGAAGGGTATTTAAAAATTTTTTTTTAAACAGATGGAAGTGTATTTTATTTTTTGAAGTTTTCATCTTTCTAGTGCAAATAGCGCTGGAGTGCACATCTGTATGCATTAGTCTCAATGTTTTATTGTAAATATATTTGTGAATTTCAAGGTGTGGCACTGAAATGTTGGCATCCTCCGGAAGTGCCTTTCTAGTTTACATTCCTCTGGTAGTGTGAGAGTTGTGTTTCCCGTATCCTCAACAGTGTCAGATGCTGACTTCTGTCAGTCTAGTAGTTTAAAGGTAGTTTTATTGTTGTTACATGTCTCTCAATTTCAACTAGTGCAGTTGAGCACTTTTTATGCTTGTTGAACATTTTTCATGTTGAACATTTTTTATTCTTTTGGGCCTTTTCAGTTCATCGGGCTGTTTACATTTGTCTCATTGATTTATAGTTTTTATATTAAGGAAATCAGATACTGGTCGTGTGTTCTATAAATACTTCTTTCTGTTTTTGTCACTTGCCTTTTAGTTTTTGATACCTTTCTTTAAACCTCAAATTATACATTTTAAAACTACTAATATATATTAACATTTTCTTTATGGCTGCTAGGTTTGGGGTCATGCATAGAAAGGCATACCATCTATTCCAGAAATAGTTTTAAAAGTATCTTTTTCTTCTACACTTTTATGGTTTTTTTGTTTGTTTGTTTTTTTAAAAGATGACCGGTAAGGAGATCTTAACCCTTGACTTAGTGTTGTCAGCACCACGCTCTCCCAAGTGAGCTAACTGGCCATCCCTATATGGGATCTAAACCCATGGCCTTGGTGTTATCAGTACCACACTCTCCCGAGTGAGCCACAGGCCGACCCTATGTTGTTTTTTTAAAAAATTTACCTCTTTTGAATGGAAGTCCTTTGTGTCATTTTGTTGTGAGGGAGGTGTGGTAGATATCCAGCTCTGTGTTCAAGTTATCCAGCTCTGTGCTCATTTATCTCAGAACTGCTGGTTGTGTATTTTGTCTTTCCACTGCATTCTCATACATGCTTGGGTTTATGTCCGAATTTCTCTGCTGTTATTTCTCCTGTATCACTTTCTTCTTCCATAATTTTTCTTGATAATCTTGATATTTGTTTCTTCTAAATAAACTTTTTAAAAGAAAGTGTATCATTATTCAATGTAATTGATTTTTACCAATTCCTCCTTTTCCCCCCTCCCTTCTAAATAAACTTTAGGATTGGCTTGTGGCATCTTCCTGGCCCCCTGGCCCAAACTGGTCTTAAAACCCACTCCTCTTTTCCACAATAATCTGTTCATTTTTAATTGGCGTGGGTGCGGTTTTATAAATATAAAACCTTGCAGACAGAATCATTTTAAGTTTCCTTCCTATTCAGCAAGGTGTTTCACGTGATTTCCAATACTGCCTTCTCAGGAGCGGCCCCCGTTCATCCCAGAGGGAGTGGCATCACGCAGGGAGAGGATGGGGACTGAGGAGCCCAGGAGGAAACTGTGCCTTTGCCATAGTTGATCTCCCTGCTTTTCCAGTCTCTTTGCCTTTGCATCCTGTGGTCCACACTTGCAGACATGAGAAGCCACGTGGCTCCCTCTTTAGACTCTCCAGCTGTGCCCGTGCACCCTTCTGCTGCGTGTCCTGTCCAGCTTCCTGAGCACCATGTGGGGCCCTGCCTGACCACACTCCCTCTATGCTTCTCACCCAAGTTGTGGTGTGCACAGCTGCCCGGTGTGGTAGACATGTGCATGTCTTTAAAGTTTCGTCTTTATCTTCTCAACTTTGTAGCCAGTGAGGTTGGGTTTGGGGTGGTATTAAGAATGCATAAAAGGGATATTTATCAGAATTTAGCTTATTTCATATATCTGCTGGGAGTGTTGGAATGAGGGAACACATTTTTAGCCTTGGAGTCTGATTGTTTTTAAAAATCATGACTGTTTTTAAAGAAACTGGAAGAGTTAGAAAAAGAAGAAGAGCTGAGAACAGCTGCTGGAGAGTATGACAGTGAGTCTGAAAGCGAGGACGAGGAGATGGTGGAAATTCGACAGCTGGCGAAACAAATTAGAGAGAAAAGGAAGTTGAAGATTCTGCAGTCCAAAGAAAAGGACACACAGGGACCCAGGATGCCTCGAACTGCTAAGAAGGCAAGTTATGTGTCTTTCCAAAGAGGCATAGCCCAGGTGTTGTGTATTAGGTTCTTGTGCAGCCATTGCTAAACACAACTTTTCAGCCCCTTGTGGCCATAAGATTGCACAGACTTTGTTTTATTGGTGTAAATCGACTTGCAAGATTGTTAGAGTCTTGATAATGTTCTCATGCACTTTCTTGGTGACTTTTAGCTCCAGGTTCAGCACTGTTAAAGATACAGTCATTTTGCAGTTGAACAAATTAAAATTTGATTTATGATCCAGAGAAGTTTAAAGCCATCGATTGACATTTTCTTATTCTTTAATTTTTGTATTAGTCAGAACTCTTAACTTTTGCAATTTAGAGAAACCTAACCCAGTCAAACTTAAACACAAAAGGCAGTTTATTGGTTCCTATAACTGGTTAGGGTGGGGAGAGTCGCATGTTAGGCAGGAATGGATCAGACGGCGTCAAGACTCTTCCTACCTCAGCTCTGTCTTTGTTGGGGCATCATTCCCTCTGCTGCATGTCAGGATAGTAGGTCAGGCCTAGGTAACGTGCACACCCTTGTAGCCATGCAGGCCTTGTGATATCCCCCCTGGACTAATAGGAAGTGGGCGGTAAGAGAGGGGCAGTTCCTCAAGAACCAAGACAGCATGCAGGGCAGTTAAAATGTAATGGGAGGGGGAGGAAAATTACTCGATATGACAGACGTCTCTCAATGGGTATTTATGTGTTTGAAGATACTGTTCTTATATGATGGCTGGTGACCGGTTATTGGCAGATTTGGGCAGTTTTGTATTTCTCCCATAGTGCTCAGTGGTCTCTGGGGGTTGAGATGTTGGGACATTGCATCTGTCTAAGGGCATGTTGCTAACCTCAGCTCTAGTATCATTATATGAGGGAGACAGTCACTCTGCTCCCTGGGTGGTTGGGAAGAATACAAGGACATGCCGTGTACATCCTATCCTGCCTTGCACACAGCAGTTGCTCAGTAAATGTTTAACGTGTCATTAGACTAATGTTGCTTAAAACAAGTATCTTTTTTCCTTTACAGGTTCAGCGGACAGTTTTGGAGAGTGAGATGCGTAGTCTTGGTGTTGACATGGATAATAAAGACAATGTAAGTGTGTAGGAACAGTTTCAGATATTTATGTGGCTGGATACAACTTTGTTAATAAAGGAAACCAGAGTCTTAGAAACCTGTGGGAATACAAAGTTGACTTAAAAATTACAGGGAAAAGAAATTAGAACTTCCTCTGTTTCTGCTGAGGAGATTTATTTGCGTGGAGTCTGGTTAGAAGTGATGGACTGGGCCAAGCCCGTGGCGCACTTGGGAGAGTGCGGCGCTGGGAGCGCAGCAGTGCTCCTGCTGTGGGTTCGTATCCTATATAGGGATGGCTGGTGTGCTCACTGGCTGAGCGCAGTGCAGCCGGTCTCAAAAA
>NW_007731243.1:143529-158954 GCF_000696425.1 Galeopterus variegatus | reverse complement strand
AAAAAAAAAAAAAAAAAAAGGGATGGTCTGATGTTAAAATATCGGCCCCACTGCCCCCGGCTCCCTCCAGGGAGTGGTTCAGGGTGGTACTTGGGTGTCCGTGCTGCTGGTGCAGAAGAATGGTGTTTCCAAAACTCAGTTCTTGTGGTTCACCATTTGAGAGGAGTTTAGCAAGACCTTGCACACTCTGTCATCCTTGATTGAAATTCACCCCGAGGGTGGGAAAAGTTTCCTATGTGTGTCCCTTGTGTTGGGTGACCCCAATGTGTTTGCTTCTGATTCATCCACTTTTTATCATACACGTGTACATTTTCTTCCATTTCCATGTGAATGGGAAATTTGGAAAATGCTGAAAACTAGAAAGAATCACTGGTTGCATCATATCAAAATAGCTAGTAGGTTGACATGTGGTTGACACCCTCTTACTCATTTTCTATGCAGAGGGCTTTTATGTTTGTTTCTTAAAAATATATTTATGATCACATTCCATGTGTTACACTTACGTCTCATTGTGGTATAAGCATTGTTTCCTTTTAGGGTAAATTTCTTACATTTTTCAAAGAGTAGCAAAATTTAAATCTTATTTCAGAACTTTTGGATTGTTTGCAGTTTAAAAGTTTATTTGCTGTCATCTCTCTAGATGGTGCTTTAATTAGCTTCAGTTCACTTATCAGATAAATGTGAGCTGTCATTGAGTTTCTCAACGTGAGAAGGACTTAGCCTCTTAATAGTTCAAAACTGTGTTTCTGGGATCTCACAGATTAGAAGGCATTTTAGATATCTGTCACAACTCTTATTTTTTAATGTGGTGGATTATGCTGGAGCTTGTATATCTTTGTATTAAAAAACCTTTTCATGTTCTGGATTATTTTCTCAAAACAGACTCCCAGAAGTGGAATTACCAAACTCAAACATTGTTTTTGATTCCTTTCCAGAAGGGTTAGAATGATTTGGATTTAATCGGCAGTGTATGAGAGTTCCCGTTTGCTTCATGTGTGCATGCATGGAGTGTTGTTTTAATGTACATAGACAGCTTCTGACATTTGATTATTAAGTGCTGGGCTCAATGCCTCCTTCCCTTTGGGGTAGTTGTGTTACACCTATTTTACAGACAAGGTAACCAAGGGTGAGCAAGGTTAAGGGACTCGTTTAAAGTCCCACGACCAGCTGTGGAGCTGTGACTTGACTGGGGTCTGGCTGCAGAACCTGTCCTCTTAGACATCCTGTCTGCATGTCTTTACTTAACCTCAGGGTTGATCTTTCTCTCTGATGGTTGTCACTGTGAGTTCAGGTAGATAACCCCAAAGTGGAGGAGTGAGGGAGAGAGTTCTTTTTGTCTGAAGTATAAGTTGTGATGTTAATCTATGATTGTTTTTGAATTGGGAATTCTAAGTAAAAATTTTTTAATGGAGTTAAAAATCACCTTTGTAGCATAAAGCAGCTTATGTTATGTGAAGGATATTTAATCAGTAATTAATGTGAAATTAACTATGTGCATCTTAGGAATTTTTGATGGTGGTTCTAAGAACTCATGTCTTCTCACCTTGGAGTAATTTTATGTCTGTCCCTGAACCTGGCAGCCGGGCTGGGATTCTGATGCTAAAGTTTGCTTTCTGTGCTTTTCAGGCCCACTATGTCATCCAGGCAAGAAGGTCTCGGAGTGTTACTAAGAAAAGAAAGCGTGAAGCATCTGTTCCACCCGCTTCTGTATCCCGTAGCCGGAGTTGCTCTCGAACTCCACGGGATGCTTCTGGTCTTCGGGATGTCAAGGTTAGTCTCTGTGACGTGTCATAAAATAACTTAATAGCCTTCACTGTTTACAGAAAGGTTCAGGGCAAACACCAACAGTTGTCATTTGGAGGAGTAGGGGCTCTGGGCAGGGATTAGCTGTGAGCTGTGTCCCCTAGTTTCTTGGCATCCTTTAGAGGTAAACTTGGGCCCAGGTACGATTTGATGCTTCTGGACTGTTGGGCTAGGTAGACCATTTCCTAATGCTTTCTATTTTTGATGGCAGACATAAGTGGTCTCATAAAAGCACCAGCAATCTGAGCTGCAGTCCCAGCTGCTAGGGAAGTGCTAGGAAGTGGCCTTTGCTATGCACAGGAGGCCTCAGTTCCAACGAGCCCATGTGAGAAACCAGCCCAGAGGGAACTACTGTGGTCAATCTTGCTTGTCTTCACATTATTGTGGCAGTTTTTTCCCCCAAAATTGATAGCTTAAGTCACTGTCATGTCATTTGTAGTTTCTATTGGCAAGGACGCTTTGGGGTATACACAGTCTCTTGCTGAAATGTCTTTTTATTTAACATAAAAGTTTTTAGTTTTAGCATTTTGAAAATTCAGACATAGGAGAAAGTCTGTATATAAAGTAGCCAGTAGCCTACTTTATGGATGCCTGGTGCCATCTCCATCTGGATTCTGGGTTTCATCCTGGCATTGCCACTGGTCAGTGAGGTGTGAGTGGCACGTTCTCATGGGCCAGAGTCTCAGCGTCTCAGTTTGTGTAAGAGTGAGTTGGAATAGATGTGCTCTCATCTTCTAAGTAGTCTTTCAGGGTGTAAACCTTGTTCTACGTAGGATTGTCATCCATGCTTCATAGACAGATAGAGTTGAGTTTCTGCAGACACCAAGGTGGCCTGCAGGGAAACAGCAAAACTTACCTGGTCTCTTCACAGATCAGAGCTGGGCCATTAGGACAGACTTACCTGGCGATGGAAGTACACAGTGGAAATTGGGTTTTCAGTAATTAACGTACCTTATGTTCTCTGCTTTAAAGATGGTGAAGAAAGCTAAGACCATGATGAAGAATGCACAGAAGAAGATGAATCGCTTGGGGAGGAAAGGAGAGGCAGACAGACACGTGTTTGACATGAAGCCTAAGCACCTACTCTCTGGGAAGAGGAAAGCTGGTAAAAAGGACAGGAGATAGTGTCTCTTGCAGGTGACATGGTTTGGCCTGTGTTGCTGTTAATTTCTTGGTTTGGTATGGTATAAAATAGGGGTCATGATCTGTAAACTGAAAAAAAAAGCCAATGAAAATAACTAAGTGTTTGCTGCTTTGCTGAAAACTGGTGAATGCTGTATAAGTGTGGGGAATTTTGACACTGCATAATGTCACAGATACGAGGGTACTTCAAAAACTTTATTGAAAAATGCAATTAAAAGATAATATGAATCTTTCCGTGCATGTTTTGAAGACCCCTCATATTTGTAACACGGAGTATCCATTACTCCAGATTTGTAGGATTGAAAGGGTTTATTGGTATGTCTGTGCTGTTGTTTTTTTTTTTTTTTTGTCTTTTTGTCTTTTTCTGTGTCCGGCAACGGATCGCAACCCTCAGTGTTGCCCCCGCACCGGGCTGGGGACCGGCAACGGGATTGCAACCCTCGGTGTTGCTCCCGCGCCTCGCTCAGCCAGTGAGCGGGAACTGGTCTGTATGTGGGATCCGAACCCTCGGGCGGGAGCGCCGCCGCGCTTCCCAAGCGGCGCACTTATCCAGTGCGCCACCAGGCCGGCCCCATGTGCTGTTTTTGATGGAGAAAAATCTTATTTACTTTAAGAGGAAACTTTGTTCCCTTTTTTGCAAGAGGGAACTTTGGTTCATCACATATGAACAGTCCTTTTTTGCGAGGAAAGCATCTCCATTTGTGGGTGTGGGCAGAAGGCTGCCAGCCTTGCTCTGTAGGCCTGGGAGGGAATAGGTTGTGAGCGTGTCAAAACTTATACTAGAATACTCTTAAATTATTTTCTAGTCTTTTGTACAATGTGTCATTGTAATCTGTCTTCAACTGTTTTATTCAAAATAAACCTCCAGAAGAAAGTAGTGTTGATTTATTTAGTTCCTTTTTGGTTTAGTTACAAATAACTATTGATTTGGCCTGTGAAAAGGGAAATTTTTATTATTATTTTTTAAAGCAAAAATACTTTTGGGAATGAAATACTGTCTAAGGCACTACCGCAGTTACCTGTGGACATCTCCTGCTTCTGTAGTCAGTTGAAAATTACACATTCAATAAAACAAAAATACCCCCACCTCCCACCCCCACCACAGAGGCATCTCCTGGGAGCTTGTTTTCAGTATTTTAAATGGAAAACATTGCGAGGTGCATGGAAACTGAAAACCCCCAAGCACAGTAAAATGTAACAAAAAAACATGCTAGAATATGAAAGGCTTAAAACATTGCTTCTTGACGACAAAACAGTACTGTGGTTACCACTCTGTATGTAGTTAAAAAACAGATGCTCCACTTAGCAAGTAGCCTTTGCTGCCACCTGGAGCACATTCAGAGACCACTTACGTGTGACAGTCTTTTATTGTTTCTGCACATAGATGGCATTCACGATGTTGTGTTCCATTTGGGGGACATAAAGTAAAATTTTCGTGTATGTAATGGTGGTCCCATAGATTATCATAGCTGTACCACATAGCCCAGGTGTGCAGTAGGCTGTGTACCATGTAGGTTTGTGTAAGTATACTCTGACGTTCGCTTGATGATGAGATCGCTTAAGGACACATTTCTCAGAACATATTCCTTTGCTAAGCAACATGTGACTAGATGTGCTGGAGAAGGTTATATTAAAAGATGCTCAGACCCATGTGATGTCAGGGAAGATGGTAGCATAGGAAGTACCAGGAATTTATCTGTTCACCCGGACAACAGTTGTACCGGTAGAATCTGTCTGTTGTATCCATTTTGGAACTTGAATCTGTTCAAACACTTGCACCTTACAGGGAAAGGCTTGGCCAGTATCTTGCAGTTAATTTCAATCCTTAGCATGACAGCGCCTCTTGTCCCCCAGCTCCAGCCCTGTGCAGGTAGCTATGCTCCTAGTGCTGCTTGCAGGGAATGAGAGTGCGCACCAAGTACCCTGTCCTCCAAAATTTGGTATTCTGTGTTCTGATTGCCAATTGCTGCTTCTCATGGTGGAGGTGCAGACACAGAGATGGACAATTACTGTTAAAAACCCCATCAGCTGAACAGGCTTAAGGGAATTTAAAGGGCCAATGCCTGTTTTTATGCTTTCCCCCTGCATTTTTCTTTTTTCCCCATTTGGGGGCCAGACATTTAAGGATTAGAATTTTCAAAATCTAAGGATAGGGACTTTCAAAAGGAACTGGATGTTTCCGGGAAGGACACATACTCAGAAAAGTCCCTAGAAGACCTTAACTTTATACCTGCAGCTGGTCTCTGGTACAGACACCCTAAAACAATAAAACAAAACCATCAAATCCTGGGGAAGGAGGAGAATATGATTTCCAGAGTCATCACAGAAAATTCAGTTGTCAAATTTTCAACTAAAAAGTCACAAGGCATACAAAGAAACGGGAAAGTATAATTCAAGGGGGAAAAAATTCTTGACAAACTGTCCCTAAGGAGGACAAGATACAGACTTACTAGATAAAGACTTTAAAACAGCATTCCTAAATATGCTCAAAATGCTAAAGCAGGACATGGCAAAAGTATGATCTTCGTCAAGGTGAGCTTCTCTATATCTTTTCCTAAAGATGACATATTTTGAGAGCACACGATGATTGAGTGGTCCCCTCCTCATGAGAAAGGCCCAAATTCCCCTCTAAATCTCTGTCAGGTAGGAAGAAATGAGAAAATCTTACAAAACAGACAAAACATATCAGTATTACCTTTCTCAATGTTTTTGTTCAGAGGGCAATTCCTGTTGGTGTCTGCACCAATAACGTCATTTTCATTACTGACAATCAGCATTTCATCTAAGTGCCATAATTGACATTCATCAACCCAGTCGAGATATACCTCAGACATAGGTACTGGCTGTGATCTGACCTGAAGTAGATGCACACATGTCATCTTTGTGTGGAAGACACAGTCATCTAGTTTTTGCTATTTGTTACCAAATGCCTGAGCACTTAGCCTGTATCTTCTTGTATAAGTGACAGAAACAGTATTGGAGCAGCACAGTCAGGTGTGGAAGGAATATGTGTTTCTGATTTAGCATCTTTCTATGGGAAATTCTGGAGATTTATATATTCCTCATGTTTCCCAGGGTTCCTTTGATGGATATTCAAACAACAAAGCCTCACAAAGAAAACAAATAATAGGAAAAGTGTGGGCAATGCTCATTGTACATGTTTGTGGGGAAACGGGAGGATGGGTTTGAATCTGATGTGGAGACATGCCACAGCATTTCAGGGACTCTGCATTCACCCACAGAAAGCTGCCTGCACCCTCCTCAGTGCCAAATGGATTCTCATTTGATGATTTTTTGAGGAAATATTTTCAGGAACATTTATTTTCACGCAAAATATTTTCATCCTTTTACACTTTTTAAAGACATGCGTTGGTGTCTGTCCCCTGTCACCACCCCCTGTTGTTTTCAGCAACCTGCTCCTCCTCTTAGCAAAGAGGTGCTTGAGTAGATGAGTAGGTGTGAGACAGAAGTACGGAGACAGCAGCTGCTGAATGTTTGCAGCATTTGATCCATGAAAGAGTTACCATGAGAGAGAGGGTGTGTCAGCCTCTCCTGGAGATTGGAGACTCCGGGTATTGGACATGGAACTGAATGCCCAAGTGGAACCAGATACTTTCATGCCTCAGCATGTGGTGAGACACCAGTCAGGATGACCTCAGGTTTTTGTGCTCTTCACAAGAAATCACACCCTGTTCTCTTTCTCTCTCTCTCTCTCCCCCCCTCCCCCTCGCTTGTTGAATGATCACTGGAGATTATTTTGACACAACTGCACTTTTTAAATTTAATTTTTAATTGATTTTTATTTTTAATTTTATTTATTGAATCAAAATTGTACATATTTGGGGGTTCAACATTGAGATATGTTGATCAAATCAATATTACTAGCATATATATTGTTACAAATCATACTTATTCTTTATGCCCATTGTCCAATCTCTCCCCATCCCCCTCTTCCTCCCTTTTCCCCCCTAATTACCCTAGATTTCTTCTCTCCTTTTGAAAGAATAATGGTTACTCTGTTGATTTGTTGCCTGGATGATCTGTCCAATGCTGAGTGGTGTGATCAGGTCCCCCAATATTATCATAGAGCAGATGCTGCTTCTGTCACTCTGAAATGGGCTTTGGGGAGAGAGACATCTTTTCTTTATCTCTGGTGGTGAATCGCCTTGTGTCAATGCACTCCAGTGGTTGGTGGGCCATCTGTGTGGTGGTTGTGATGTCTAGCCGCTTTTGCAGCAGCCATGTTTATTGTGGTGGCTGTGGTGGGCCAACCACATGGAGGTGATGTTTTTGGCATGCTTCTTGGTACTGGTGGTGTGCCTGGTTGTGGGATGTGTCTGGTCCCTGGCTCCAGACCTCAGGTCACTGGGCGGGGGCCGAGGAGCTGGCGCAGTGTGCCTGGTTGTGGGAGGGGGGTCTGGTCCCCTTCTCCATGCTTCAGGTCCCCAGGCAGGCCCTGAGACACTGGCATGGTGTCCCTGGTTGTGGGAGGGGGGTCCGGTCCCCGGCTCCAAGCCTCTGGTTCCCAGGCAGGCCCCAAGGTGCTGGTGGTGTGCTTGGGCTGGAACTAATTTTTTGTCTTTTGCTTATTTCTAAAATGGGGGAACTTCCTATTGGAGCCAGTGCTTGAGCTATGTGGTTGAGCTAAAAGTGCTGCTTTGCTGCTGTTTCCCTAGGGAAAGCTTTTTGTGCAGCTCAGGGTTTAATGGTTGACCTTATAGGTAGAGATCGACTGGATCTGGGTTGTGTAGAAACTCTGATCTGGGCCTGAGTTTTTTCATCAAACTATACCTCGTGTTATTCTGCATTCCTGACCAGTCTTCTCTGAGCAGTCCTGTGCTGACTTGGGGGTGGATTGGCTGTCCTTGCTGTGTCCCAGTGTTCTCCCAATGGGCCCGTCTCCCCCACTGCCTGTGCTCCAAACACATCGCATGGGATGGGCCCTGTGCCGTCCTTTGTGATGACTTACTGGCCTCTGAATGGCTCCCTTTTTCCAGTTGTTCTGGCTCCTCACTCCTGCGTGGGTCCACAGGAACCCTATTAGTGGTCTTACTGTCCTGGGGACTGCCAAGGCCCTCTTCTCCCCTGCTGCCTCCAAGCAACTCCATCCAAAGGGCACAGCTGTGGCTTCTGCTGGCTCCTGCTCCATGGGCTCTGCAGTTCCAGCATTAAAGTGGCTGTGGCCCAGGACGCTCAGAGCAGTTTTTTCTTTCTCTCATCGTGGTTTCTCCTGCCTTCATGAATTCTGTAGGTTTCTCCTCCTCTTCCGCTGATGTTACATTTTCATAGTTGTAAATTGGTTGATTTGTGGGAGAGAGTGATGCTGGGANTCCACCATCTTGACTGGAACCTGCACTTTTTTTAAAATTTATTTTTTTTAAACCTGGGGTAAATCGTGTTCTACTGTATACATTTTAGTGTGTGATTAAAGTGGCATTTTAAATAGACATGGAAAAGATGAATTATTAAAGAATTGATGAGATAGTATTAAGATTTTAAAAAGTGAAAGCATAAAAACACTAGAAAAAAATGTATGGATAAAGAGTCACTATATTTTATGAGGAAAAGCCTTTCTAGGCATGAAACCAACAGCAGAAACCCAGACACACAAAAATGATAGATTTGAATACATTAAAGTAATTCTGTAAGTCAGGAAAGCCGTGATCAAAGAAAAAGAAATCATAAAATGGAATGTTTTATCTTGATCCATATTACAGATAAAGACTGACTTACTATCCTTACGTCACCAAAGAGTTCTTATTTCACAATTGAAAACATGTAATTACAATAGAAAATTACATAGGAGCACCAATATACAATTAAAAAGCGGGAGAGACCTGTTGTGTGAAGACATCACCTTGGACTATCAGATATACTTGAGACTTACTTGAGTGGTTTCTATTGGTTTTTATGAATGATGTTGGTGTACATGGACCAGAGTTTCTCCACTTTTAATATGTGATTAACACCTGCCTTTTGTGACTGTTTTCCAACTATGTGTGGACTCCCTTTGGCTCCATTCCTAATACCAATTTTAGGGAATCCATTGTTCTCCCTGGGTGAGGAAGCCAGGATGGCTTGGCCTTCTTCCGTCCACCTGGAGGTGGACTCAGTTTTTCCCTTCAGCATCCTTCTACTCAGGAATTTTTCCATCTGGGCATCTCTTCTGAGTCCTGGCTCCTCTCTCAGCAAACATTTATCCTACCTTCCATCACCCTTTCGGCTTCTCCAGTGTATGCACCTAGAGGGATGAGGGACATGTCCCATTCTTTTTTTGTCCCTTTTCTGGGGTTCCAAAGGCAAAAACCTTAGTATTAAAAAGCATTTTGAAAATATAATTTTATTTAATATTTTCCCAACTTATCTTAAAGAAGGGATTGGGGAGGGTTCTCTTCTTTTCTACCTAAAAGCTGTACAAGCAGGGGCAATAAGCCAAGACTCCCAACTAACCTAAAGGGTTTACAAGACTTTTTACTTTTCTACTTTATTTATTTTGCAAGACTTGAAACTTTGACAGAGTTTAGCTTGAATCTTTATCTCAGTCTAGAGAAGCCTTCCTGAAATTATGTATGAGACAAAAACTAATTAAACAATTCTAAAGGGATTTTTTTCACATTGAAAATGATGACCTTGTAGTTATCAATTTTTATTTACTTTAAAATACTTTAAGTCTTCTCAGAATCATCACACCCGAGCGCAGCTTAGTTCTTGTGGTCGGCCAACTAGATTTTAATCAGCAGTCATAAATGAGAGCATGCAGTTTTCACAAACTTGCTGGGCCGCAGCCTCAGCTTTTTCCGTGCTCAGCCCGCCACCACTTCCTCATCAGGAAGTTGGCAGTCTGTCCTTTTGGCTCTGCAACTCAGGGGGTCATCATGAGAACACACAGTTCCCCACATACCCCTGAACATGATACTCACACCAAACATCATAGCCTGAAAGGTGGAGAGCAGGTGGCAGACCAGCCAGGGACCTCAGGCCCCAGGGAGTGGCATGGGGCTAGCTCCCTGGGAATTTTCTTCACCTCCCATAGCCCAGGCTTGGAGCTGGGGAAGCCACTTCCTGGAGAAGCCTAAGACTGCAGATAAGAACAGCCCTGTAAAGGCCTGCCCTGCAGCCCAGCACCAGAGAGGAAAACATGGTCCCCAGCCTCACCTACACAGGCGTCAGGCTCTTAAACCTGTGAGGCTATGGTGAGGTACCCCTGAGGACTAGTAGAGACCATGTGGGAAGTCGGGACAGCAGTGAAGAGGCTGTGGTGGTGCCAGGACCTCCACAGTGTCAAGCAATAGCAAGGCTGCACACCCATGGCCAGCAGGGGCCACGTGAGGGCCAGTGACCAGGCACTCCCACCGCGTCCATGCAGGAGGTATCTCAGCTGTGGCCCGAGGGCCAAGCCCCCCCTGGGGTAAAGAGAAGGGCCCCACCCCCACCCCCATTCTGTCTTTATAAATTAGAAAGCCGAAGTGATTCTTCTGGAGTGAAGTTGGTCCAACTTTGTTTCTGTGGGCTGAGTGATATTCCAGGCCTGACATCAGTGACTACATTTTGGACTGCTGACTAGACACTGAGTTGTTGATGAACTCAGAGACCCACAAAGGAACTATAAGAACCAAGTTCCTTCACAAACACCTGCACCTCCAACAATACACAATACTAGGAGACTGATCTAACTGTAGCATACTCTGCAGAGCCTTTCTTGCACACTGATGCAAACCCCTCGCTTTACTAATAATTAAACACTTTGTTTAACCAGTGAAATAATCTGACAATTTATGTAACCCAAATAAATTTCCTACAAATTTAAGTCCTCTTGCCCCTCTTGGGTGGAAAGTTCTCTTGACTGTTACCCAGGTTACAGTCTGCCTGTTCCTGAGTAAATGCATTATTTGTCCCTGCTGAATTTTCTTCCTTTTTAAAATTAAGCGGTTAATTAGCAGTATCCAATGAAGATATTTTATGCATCTCTGTTGGCATATCACACTATGGACCATCAGTGCTATCTTTACTACTGAAATTAGAGTCATTAGCATCTTTAAATCTCATCAGATGAGAAAGCCAATTCCAGAAACCCCAGAACCAATTTGGAAAACATATCTTAAAATTCTGTTCCTCTAGAACTACTCGTTACCAAAATCTGTATTTCGCTGGATTCACACAATATGTACTTTTTCTCTATGGCTTCTTTCACTCAGGTCTGCGAGACTGATATTGTGTGCAGCAAATCTGTTTTTACTGCTTGATAGCACTCCGTGCATAAAAACCAAGATCGACTTACTCCTAGTTGTTCTGCAGGGGCTTTCCAGGACTAGCAGGCTGGACACCCATGCCAGAGAACAAGCCCTGACCCCACACTGTGCTGAATGATTATAGGAAAGTGTGAGAATCCAGGCAACATTGAGCTTCTCAAAGTAACAGTGACTATGCCAATAATTTCCTGGCTCAAACTAATGCTAGTTGAGTCTGCAAACTGAGGACCAGTCTGCATGCCGAAATCCTGAAAAAGTCCTTGCAGACTGGTCCAGCTGAACCAGTTCAGTACTAAGTTGTCAAAATGGAAATCAAACAGGCCAGCCAGAAGACCCATCCGGTTTTCTGTCTGGTCAGGTACAATTACTTGCCTTTTGTAGGTGGCACCTAACATTTTTGATAGTAGCACAGAACCAGTTCAGTACTAAGTTGTCAAAATGGAAATCAAACAGGCCAGCCAGAAGACCCATCCAGTTTTCTGTCTGGTCAGGTACAATTACTTGCCTTTTGTAGGTGGCACCTAACATTTTTGATAGTAGCACCCATCGACACTCTCACCAGTTCGTCTGAGTGCAGCAATTACTTTATATCCTGTGAACACTGGATAATGCCAGTCCTTTAAATCCTGGTTTTAATTTGCATTTACTCAGTGATTAATGAGGTTAAGATCTTTTTAAAATATATTTAATACCCACTGAATTTCTTAAAAGTAGACTTTATTCTTTAGACTAGTTCAGATTCACAGCAAAATTCAGTAGTAGATGCAGAGATTTCCCACATACCCCACGACCCAACACATGCAAGCCTCCTCCATTATCAACATCCTCATCAGAGAGGTGCATTTGTTACAATGACACATCATTATCACCCAAGTCCATGGTTTACATCAGGGTTCACTCTTGGTGCTGGACATTCTGAGAGTTTGGACAAACACACAAGGACTTGTATCCACCACTGCAGTGTCATACAGAGCAGTCTCACTACCCTAAAATCCTCTGTGCTCCACCTGTTCAACGCTCCGTCCTTCTAAACCCCAGCAACCACTGATCTTTTTACTCTTTCCAGTTCTCCCTTTACTAGAACATCACATGGTTGGATCATACACACAGCCTTTAGACTGGATTCTTTCACTTAGTATGTACTTAACTTTCTTCCATGTCTTTTTGTGGCTTGATAAGCTCCTTGTTTTCTAGTGCTGAATATTCCATTGTCTGGTTCTACCAGTTTACCCATTCATTCATGTATATGAAGAAGGAATAGGAGAGAATTCTCTTTTGGAGATTAAAATTTGGGAGTCTAAAGCATGTAGATAAGTATACAGTATATGTGAAAACTGTGAAGTAGAAAGTTATCTGTCAGGGTGTCTAAATGCACGCAAACATACAAGTTCAGTCTAACATGCGTAAGAGTGAGAAGAACGTGCAGACTGAAAAATCACCCGGTGAGGAAGGTGAGTGAGGAAGAGTGTATCTGAAGTAATAAGTCACCCTAGAGAGGATTCCCAACCCTGGCAAGGGTCCAGCAGATGCGACTAACCCAACTGAGGGAATGAAACCATTCAGCAAACACCCCGAGGAGCAGGTGGAAGGATGACTCCCCCATGAGAACCACTGCAGCAGCAGGACCCAGGAGCCTGTAATGGGCCTCTGGGCTTCAGGGAGCCACTGGGACTTGACCTGTCATCTGTGCCTGACTCCATCTGCTGGGGCCAAGTAAGAAAAAAAGTTTGCTTTCCTTCCTTCCCTTCTCCCACAAATTTTCCTTTCTGCTCTCGTTCTCTGGATGATGTTGGTACAGGGACAGAATAAACAATCTTACAAAAGGCCACTGCTACTTTGTCCTTAAAGGAGTTGGCAATAGTTTGGTCTGAATCAAAATTATTTATTTTGGAGACTAAGAATTTTAAACAGTTTAAGAAAAACTAAGTTTCAATTAACTTTAAAGTTCAAAACCAACACATCTAAGTTCTTGCCTTTGGGGTCTGAAGCAGCTGTATTCCAGGAGAGGAATATTACTCTTTACAAAAGGCACAGGAGTTCTAAGGAGTTTATCAGGTCAAAAAGCATTCACACTTATATATATGTTCTGGAACAGCACTCTAGTAATGTAACAATAGTGATTATCTAACACTTGCTAAGTGCTTAAAAAGTGCCAGTAACAATCTAAGGCTCCAGTGTCCAATTTGGCAGCTATTAGTCACATATAGCTACGGAGTAACTAATTATGTGTGGCATTCAGCCTAAAATGTCCTAGACAATAAAACTGAAGAACTAGAAAAATATTATAAATGCATTTGAAATAAAAGAACAAAAATGTGCATTTGAAACTATTTGGTATTTATCGCCACTATAGGCAAATTAGCCTATTACTGTATTAAAATTTTAGCAAACTAGACAACAGTACTAAAATGTAATTTTCATTGTTTTTACTTTTCAATAAAATACTTGCTAAATAGTCTTACCTAAAATTATAAATTAATTGCTCAGGGTTAACAAGAAATGAATTATTCTGCTGACTTTATAAAACATTTAGCTTTGTAAGAAACACATTTTTCTCTTCATTATTACATAGTACTTAAGAATAATAGTCTTAAGATTTCAGAGTTGAGAAATCTATGGCAAGTTTTATCAAAGTGCACGAATCGAGGTACAATTTTAAATATTAATATACACATATTCCGTAACCTGAACCTATGTAACATGAACATTAGCCTTTCTCACTGTTATTTTTTCCCTATAACATGGCCTTAGTACAACAGTGGTTCTCAACCTGGGGTGACTGCTCCCAGAGGACACCTGGGAATAACTGGTGTAATTTTGCTTGTCATGGGAGAAGGTGTGCTAATGGCATTCAGTGTATGGAGCCCAGAGATGCTGCTAATCACCTGACAATTCATAGGCTGGACCCTCCCCACAAAAAAGAAGTATCCAGCCCAAATGTTAACAGTGCCAAGGTTAAGAAAACCCTGTTGTAGACCAGTACTCAATTCCCACTTTATGAACAGCCTTTCTGCCCACTATAATTCTGAAAACACAGCCTTTACTAATTGGAAAATACTATTTCAAAGAAGGGTTATCCTAACCAATATCATCAAAAGCAATGCCTGACTTTAAGTATCAAAATGATACTTTCAGAATGATTAAACTAGAAAATCAACTTAGAATGATAAAAATTAGGATATATAGTTTAATCTGTTAATACAGAAAGTTGATTAGAACTGTTTTGAAGTAGCGGAGCAAAAAGTTTCCTTTGCACACTGTTCTGGACTGTGATAAAAATTTAATGATATATAGAGCACTCAGCAAATAGCAGAGTGCTCTACGAGTGTTGTGAAAAGGTTTATCACAACATATCAAAAATGAAGAGCTTCGCTTGTTCAAATTTGTCATAACCACGTGTTTGGATGGATTAAATTAAGTTTCATTTGTTCTCTCTCCCATTTTACAATAATCTCTCACAAATGTCTTTTACAAAAGGCAGGGCATGTATATGGGGTGTGTGATACAAAATTCTAAGTTAGTTGTTTTTTCACACAAGTTATAAAGTATCAATGTATCACATGAAAGTTCTCCTAAAAGGGAACCAAATTTAAAACAAAAAAATTATTTTAAGTTTACTAAATTGAGAAATTTTTCAGTAATCATTCAGCTCCACATTCACATTCTATGTATTTTCTCATGGTCAACAAACTGATTCAAATGATTTAAGTTATCCCACCATTTAAAGAGAAAAGACTCTGCAATAATTTGAAACCATGGAGTTAGCTTAATTTCACCACTGGCTCCTTTTTTCAGAAGTTCTTCTAGTTCTTCCTTTGACACATAACAATAGCTTTTGATCTCATTGGGATCTGGATTCAAAGTTACATTCTTCCTCACAAACAAAATATAATCGATTTCATGTTCACCCCAGACACCATCAGACTGAGCCTTGTAGTGAATTCGTGTTAGATAGTTAATTTCTTCTGGAGGAACCTAAGACATTGGAAAAAAAAAAAAAGTAATAATAATAAAAACATCAACCAAGACAGTAATCTAAAATTCTTATTTTTTAAAAAATCTCAAAACAATGGTTTACTAAGGGAGCTCTAAAATTAAGTCACCACATTACAGGAATACCTTGAACAATAGCAGTGGAGTTTTAGAATTAGAACTTTTTTTTTTTTAAGGGCTAGCCCATGGCTCACTTGGGAGAATGTGGTGTTGATAACACCAAGGCCAAGGGTTTGG